>NC_061508.1:61408317-61442375 GCF_022539505.1 Lolium rigidum
ATTCCATATTCATCGGATCCCAACAAACACAACATGTAGCATTACAAATAGATGATCTTGATCATGATAGGCAGCTCACAAGATCTAACATGATAGCACAATGAGGAGAAGACAACCATCTAGCTACTGCTATGGACCCATAGTCCAGGGGTGAACTACTCACACATCAATCCGGAGGCGATCATGGTGATGAAGAGTCCTCCGGGAGATGATTCCCCTCTCCGGCAGGGTGCCGGAGGCGATCTCCTGAATCCCCCGAGATGGGATTGGCGGCGGCGGCGTCTCTGGAAGGTTTTCCGTATCGTGGCTCTCGGTACTGGGGTTTTCGCGATGAAGGCTATAAGTAGGCGGAAGGGCAGCGTTGGAGGGCTGACGAGGGGCCCACACCATAGGGCGGCGCGGGCCCCCCTCTGGCCGCGCGGACCTATGGTGGCGGCGCCTCGTCGCCCCACTTCGTATCCCTTTCGGTCTTCTGTAAGCTTCGTGGAAAAATAAGACCCTGGGCGTTGATTTCGTCCAATTCCGAGAATATTTCCTTTGTAGGATTTCTGAAACCAAAAACAGCAGAAAACAAGAATTGGCTCTTCGGCATCTCGTCAATAGGTTAGTGCCAAAAAATGCATAATAATGACATAAAGTGTGTATAAAACATGTGAGTATCATCATAAAAGTAGCATGGAACATAAGAAATTATAGATACGTTTGAGACGTATCAGACACTCAGAGGATCCTTGCAACAAATGAAGCTAGGGGTTTTCCAGGGATGCTTGAAAGCATTGAGTGCATGCATTGAAAATGGAAGAACTGTCCGTTTGCGTGGCAGAGAATGTACAAGGGTCACAAAAACGGCTGCACTGTGATACTTGAAGCAGTGGCTACCCATGATCTCTGGATTTGGCACTCTTTCTTTGGTATGCCTGGATCCAACAATGACATCAACGTCCTAAACTGCTCCCGATCTTTTCCAAGCTTGTTGAGGGTCATGCTCCCCCGGTGAACTATGTGATCAATGGTCGGCACTACAACAAAGGATACTACCTTGCAGACGGTATCTATCCAAAGTGGGCAACATTTGTGAAGACTATATCGAAACCTAGCACCCCCAAACTTTGCGAGTTTGTCAAGAAACAAGAAGCTTGCCGAAAAGACGTCGAGCGTGCATTTGGTGTCCTCCAGCAGAGATTTGCTGTCGTTCGGTTCCCTGCTATGATTTGGTCCAAAGATCAGATGTGGGAGTTGATGAATTGTTGTGTGTGCTTACACAATATGATTATTGAAAATGAGCGAAAACATCCGATTCCTCTGGCTGAGCAACAAGCACCATATGAGAGAGAGGGTCCTCTTGCACAGCCTAATCACCAGGTGCCTCCATCATGGGCCGTCTTCATTGCTATGCGCCAGGAGATTCGAGACTCTACAATGCATCAGCAGCTGCAACATGATCTGGTGGAGCACATATGGACGCTCCGAGGCAACGCCAATGCCGACGCCAACTAGTTTGTCATAATTTGTTTCAAAAATTGTGAAATTATGTGCTTCATTTGTTTCAGCACTTGTTAAACATTGTACTGATTATCGCCGAATTTGTTTCAGCAATTTTCGGACTCTTGCTCGCCGAACTTGTTAAATTTTATGTCGAATTTGTTTGAAATATGTCGAGGTTGGGGGTTTCCTGCCTGGGGGGGGGGGGGGGGCTGGAACTTCGGCGCTCCCCAGGCCAAATTTTCCTCCAATCCGGACGAAAATTTCGCCGG
Source organism: Lolium rigidum (assembly GCF_022539505.1). Lineage (NCBI taxonomy): Eukaryota > Viridiplantae > Streptophyta > Magnoliopsida > Poales > Poaceae > Lolium > Lolium rigidum. The sequence continues at coordinate 61,410,072 of NC_061508.1, forward strand.
ATTTGGGCGTGGGAAGCGCCAACGAGTGGGGATGCTCTTACGCACCTAAAGTAGGAAGAATCCCAGGCAAACAAAAGTGCTCCTCCATAGCACTATGTGTAAGCAGCGTGCTCCAAATTTAATTCGCAAAACTGATATAGCGTGAGCCAATTAGAATTTAGAAGCATATTGCTGAGCTTGGCAATGATGCTTTTCACCCTCTGTCAATACGGCGAAAATATCATGATCATATACTCTCGGCAAACCTTTTCTCTTTGCCATGAGATATGACCTTTTTTTACGGTAGACTGTAGACACAACTCCCTCTTTCCTCCGCTCCCAAACTCTAACCCCAAAAAATAAACCCTTCGGTCTCCTCTCCCCGCCTCGACCCTGCCCGTCGTCTTCGACGTCCGGGCGCGGCCACCACTGATGGTGCCGGGAGAGGAGACGTCACTAGGGCGGCGCAGGTGGCGTGGCGGCATGAGGTCGGCGGAGCTCGCCGGTTCATGGTAGGGAAGCGTTGAGGCGTGGAGCTCGGTGGAGATGCGGGCGTGGTCTGAGCATCCTCGTTCATAATGAACGTGTGTGCCTTCTCGTCGTGCGGGGCGTTGGTGGACCACGATATGTTGACTATAATGGCAAGGTGTTGAGAGGGTGGTGGTGGTGGTGTGAACGACAAGTACGATGGCCCCAATCCGGCGGGTAGGGTGGGAAGTGTGCGCCAACACGAATGAAAGTCTCTCTCATCTTTGATCGGTGTGCCGACGGCGGTGCCCATGGGCGTAGTTCCCATCCTTGGAGGCGTCGTTGAGTGCGTCTACGCTTCCCCACTCCCACTTTGGTTTGGTGAAGCCTAGATTCGGAGTGAACCGGCGCGATGGCGGCGTTCTCGACGTTGTCACACTGTTGAGAGCATCACATTGGAGACATGGCTTTGCGGGTTCCTTGCTGCGTTCCTCCGGCTCGTTGTTCCAAACCTGATCTTCATGGGCGCCACGTACGCCGTCTCCGGAGAGTCCAAGACGATGTCATTCTGGAGAGCGATCAAGTCCCGCCAATCACCTGCCACCTCGTTTTCTGCATTAAGGGTGCATGGTGTGTCAACAAGGGAAGTTCAGTCGGAGCTGTCGATCTTCGAATGTGACAAGCGATGTGTTGGCTTTGTTGTTCAGCTTCCATAGGCTCTGTTGCGTTTGAGCTGAAATTCAATGGTGGCTATCTTTAGACTAATCGGTGTGAGGTTCGTTTGTTTTTCGCATCGAATTGTAGTTGTCTCGTACCTAAAGATATGGTACACTTTTGATGTGCTACTAAAAAAAACTTTTTAAACAGTATCGCTAAGAGGAAGGGACTCAATTTTAGTAGGTCGATGCGTTTTCTAGGTGGTGGGATTGTCTAAATAAGTAAAACCACACCATTTTTTTTTGGAAAGGTCCCGAAGGAAGAGCTGCATTAAGTCAACACGGTTACAAACCAAATTACAGGAAGGGCCTCTAAAGAACATGAAATAAAAGACCAGCCCTTTGAGTTTGCATACATGACCCTAGCATAAAAGCTGAAAACACGATCAGGTCCCTAGTCGTCACCGGAGAACGGACTCCGCCGTCGACTGCCGTCCACGCCGCTGGGGAACAAGCCACTTGGGGCACGGTCAGCAAGGACTGTCGACGACAAGCCGGAGAAAAGCCTCCCTGTGGAGGTAGATATCCTGGAGAAGGGCCGCCCTTCGGCCATAATATGCAGGGGCAGGGCGATGACGCCGGCAAAAGTCCCCTGGTGAAGAACTTCCCAGGAAGAACGCCGCCCCGACCGCGGCGTTGATGAAGCAGGCGCAGCTCCAAAGCACTTGTGACACCGCAACCAGTGCGGAGAAGCAGCAACACCGTTGATGTCCTCACCCTCGCCGCCACGGCCGGCCGAGAGGAACAACTTCGGTGTGCTACCTCTACACCAGAAGCAGCAGGGATAAAACCTCCAGGAAGCAAACGGGTTGGTGACGACGTGGCTGTGCTCCTCCTCGCCTCCACGGCCGGTCAGGAGCTCATCGACGACGCTGTTCGCTGGCGTGTGCGCGCTTTCCCCCTCGCCTCCAAGGCCGGCCAGGAAAAGACGCGGCCCGCCGCTTCCGCACTGCAACATGTGGTACACCGCCGCTCTTTTCTTAAAGGGAGCATCAGTCCTCTTCTTCGCTCTCCCCTCCGACCACCGGAGAAGAAGAGGAACCAAGCGAGACCCTAAAACGGCTGAGATCCAGGCGGCCAGATCACCTCCTCCGCTCCCACTACCGGGCATCAAGCCCCCTACCGGCATACTGCCACTAAACCTACCTACTCTATCTACTCCGGCACCTCCCCTCCGCCCATCTCTACCGGCGTCGCCGGCGAGATCGGCCTCGGGTTGGCCTGGCTCCCTTGTAGGAGCTCTCAGTTACTGTAGGGATGAGAGAGAAAGGAAGGGGGAAATGAGCCGAGTCAAACCACTACATTTTAGTAGCATGACTGTAGGGGCATCTCCAACGCGGCGACCCAAATGGACGTGTTGGGCCGTCCGTTTTGGGCCGTTTGGGTAGCCGCGCGGACACGCGAACAGCGCCCCGCGTCCGTTTGTCCGTTTGGGTCGCACGGTGCGCTCAACGCAGCGGCCACCCATTTGCCCATTTGGCCTATTTCTTTTGGTTAGGCCATTTGGCCACACATACTTATAAATACTATCAAAAATATATAGAATAATATCTAATAAATATAGAATAATATCAAATAGTATAAAATGGTGGTCCCCTTCTGCTCGGCACCTGTCAATGCATCTTGCCCAATGGAAAACCATCCATCGACGAGCATTTTGTCCTCCTTCAGCGTGTAGTTGGTGGTTCTTTTGCTAACCCAGCGAGCTCGAGCTTGTGCAGTTGCGGCTTGTGTGAGCTCCTCAGCGAACAACGGCTCCTGGTCGATGTTCATGCTGCCGGGATGGCCAATGGTGTCCTCCTCTATGTCAATGGGAGGTGGCGGGGGAGCCTGGTCGGTCGAAGGATATGGAACGGTGGTCGGCATTGTTCGTGGGTAAGACGGAGGGGCCTGCACGGTGTACGCTGCCTGCATCGATGGTGGCGCGCGCTCGACCGACAAATCGTCGAGCAGGTTGCATGCACTGGTCATCGCTGCTGCTCCCAGGTGCTTGGGGGCCTTGGAGTTCGCGCACGGTTGAGGTCAATGGACGAAGGAGACGACCCCATCATGGACTCGCCCACCTCCGGTGACCCATCCCGTGACGGGTACATGTACCCAAACGACGACGACACCATTTCCTGCAAGCGGGGCGTGTACCCAAACGGGGCAGTCGGCGGGGCTGTTGACCTTGGAGGAAGGGGCCGGGTCACGGACGAGGCCGAGCTCCCCCCCCCCCCCCCCGAGGCCGTGCCGGTGCCCGGGACGATCATGTGCTGAGAGAGCGCTCGTGACCGTAAAAGAGCATGACATGCTCTTTCATGGCATGAGCCTTCGCCTGCGTTTGGAGTTGGAGGAGCTGCTCGGCCGCTCGCTGCCGGTCCTCCGTGGCAGCAGCATCCTTCTTCCGTTGCTCGAGCGCCCTGCGCCGGTCGCCCCTCTACTTGCTCTCCATCGCCCTCTGCTTCACGGTGAGCTAGGGCTTCGCCTTGTTCGTTACCGGCCCGGGCTCTAGGACCACCGGAGTGTCCAGTTCAGGAGCCGCCTCCACGGGAGGAGTGGCAACAACCGCGAGCTGGGCCTCGTCTCCGATGGTGGCGGTGGCAGGAGCTTCGTCGGCCATCTCTAGGTTTTGGTAGTGGAGTGGAGTGAGTATGTTTTGGGAGGCAGACAGGCGGGCCAAGGGCGGATAAGGGGAGGACGCGAGCGGCCAGCAATCAGCATCTGTGACCACACAAACTCGCCCCAGATTTGTACCGGCTTTTGGTTATTCGGACGCGCGGCCATCCGTTTTTGGATAGGTCCGCACGCCAACATTTTGTCCGGTTCGAGCATCCGGACGCGAGCACGGGGTGCGTTACCGTGTTGGAGATGCCTAACATATTGGGCGTGCGTGTGGGCCGCCACGGTCAATGCCCCTGGTCCACAGACTGCTGCATCCACCGACCCACGTGATCGGAAACGTCCTCCAGCCCCACCCCTTTTTTCCTTGTCTTTCTTCCACTCGTCTCGGCCAGTTTCCGGTCTTCCCGCTCGCTGACACTCTCCCTCCCCCGCCCCCGGTCTCGGTTTCCATTTCCATTCCTCGCCTCCAGTCAAAATCCATTCTCCTCTCAGTAAACCCTCGCTCACGCCGCCGCCGCCTCCTCACCTCTCCCCAGATCAATCTCCACCCCCCGCCGTCCTCTTCCCGGTTCTACTCCGCCGCCTCCGTCCGTCGCCTCGAGATCTCCGGGATTCAGGTTCGAATCCGTTCCCCCGTTTCTCGCTGCCGTGTCCTGAAGTTCGAAGCGCTCGCCGTTCGCTCCGCTAGATAGTTTGAATCGAGGAACCTCGCCGCCCGTTTCCACGGCCGGTTTGCTTGCTTGCCTGCCTGCCTGCGCCCGCCGCGGGGGAGGTTTCACTAGGGTTTATCGCCTCGTGCTATCTGCCTAATCGGCGGGTTGGGATCTCGTAGGGTGTTTTTTTTTTCGGTTCATGGGTTGTGCGCGGATTCGTGACTCGATACTGTCGGACGGTTCGCTGTGCTGATCCGGACATGTTTTCGGACAGACAGCAAACGGTTTGGGGGATGAGATGTGTTTTTTTTTTTTTTTTTAGGAAGGATGAGGTGTGGTTTATGTATGCTGGAACCGTGCGTGCATTGCCTGTGCGAGTCCTCTGGGGTTTGTTGTCTCGCGCGAGATCTCTACCTGTAACAAAACGCATTTAAACCGCGCACATGCTTGGCACACTGCGGGCGGCATGGAGATTGGCCCAGTACCAGTAGTACTTGGCTGGCTCAACGACACGCCGTGCAATGCAATGGCACTCTGCCATGCCAGATCGGTACGTTTGGTGCGCCGGTGTTTGGTCCTGTGATTTGGCATCAGATAACAACCTTTTTGCATTTAGAAATTGAATCAATCAGCTACCGTTGCCGGGGCGAATGGTTGGTTCCTCCTACGGGCTACGGCAAGAACATTTGGGGGAGAAATTGCTAGTGTCCTTGTCGCTTCGGATTCCTTCTTCTTGGTTCGTAGTTTGCAATTACCATGCAGTACGCGAGCTTTTAACTTCACATAGCTCTGTCCTGTATTCACTTCCTCTCATATCCAGTTTGTTCACGTCACTGAAAGTCTAAAAACACTCACTTGCGTACTCATGCGAGCTGCTGATTGGTGGTAAGGAGTAACCCTGCCTTGTGAAAATGCATGGAGCTAAATAATTCCCCTCTGGGCAGATTCAACTCCAATAACAATTCATTTCTCTCATTTCTGCCAACATTCTACCATTGCATAAAGTTTGTGTGATATCGTACTTCGCTGTAACACATGTGCCTGATATTCTCCTTTACTTGAAATTTTATCCTGAGAGCATTCAGCAGAATTTTATTTTTCTTTTGTTGTTTGCATTCCATTCCATTCCATTCCGTTCTTTGTTACTTGTTAATTGTTTCTCGTGTGCACATGCTTATTGCTGAAGACTGTTTTTACAGATTTTCGCCATGGAGGATGGAGACAATGATGCTGTAAAAGTTCCCGCCAGTGAACAGTCCCCTAATCTTGGAGAAAAGGGTGAAGATGAAGTGGATTTGTTGAGGAAAACAGAAATATTGGATTTAAAAGAAGCAGTAAATTCTCTGAGTGAGAATTCAAGCAATGATGCAGAAGGGCAGATCCATGGGAGAGATGATTCAGAAAAGGACCTTAATGAGCAGGTGGGTAAAAGCAGAAGCCCCGATGCCATGGAACCTATAGATTCAAACCAGACCGTGACAGAGATTCTTGAAGAAGAAAAATCTGAAGATCCAGTTTTTGATGGAACTGAGGTTCCTGAAATGGAAGGTTTGAGGCGTTCTTCCGATCAATCTGTGGAACTTGATTCAGAAGCTCAGCAAGGGTCTGTAATCAATGAAAGAGCTGCTGCAATCAGGGAATTTGTCAAGGAGAAGGGAGCCATTGCGTCAACATTTATACGCCGCCTATCTGGCAGAAAGGATGAGAATGATCTTCATGTTGAAGATGACAAGAATGATGGTTCAGAAAGTGGCAATAGTGAGAAGACTGTCTCAGATTCTGAAATGAAACCAAAAGAGGCTCAGAAGAAATCTGAGGAAAGAACATCATGGAATCCACTGAACTTGATTAAAATTGGAGGAGATAATTACACTTCTACAACTGGGGAAGCTGGGCATGGAAATGTGCCCGGTTTGGTAGAGCAACCAACTGCCAAAGGAAGGATTATCCTCTACACAAAACTGGGATGTGAAGATTGCAAAATGGTTCGGTCATTCCTGTATCAGCAAAGGCTCAAGTATGTTGAGATTAACATCGATATATTCCCTAGTAGAAAGTTGGAGTTGGAAAAGAATACTGGGTCAACCTCAGTACCAAAAGTGTATTTCAATGACCTGCTGATTGGAGGCTTAACTGAATTGAAGAAAATGGAGGAGTCTGGCATACTTGATGAGAGAACCGGCGCCCTTTTCAAAGATGAGCCCTCATCTGCTGCTCCTTTGCCCCCCTTGCCTGGAGAAGATGATGAATCTGGATGCGGGAAGATGGATGAGTTAGCAACCATTGTCAGAAAAATGAGAGAGACGATTACTCCGAAGGATAGGTTTTTTAAAATGAGAAGGTTTAGCAACTGCTTTCCTGGTAGTGAAGCTGTAGACTTTATATCAGAAGATCAGTATTTGGAGAGAGATGAGGTAAAATGTTTACTGCTAACTATTTTTTATCCGTGCCATATATAGTACTTCCATATGGACTTTAAACAACATTAGTCTTGGTTTTGTCTGGCGTGCGAGGCTATGTTTAATTTACGAATAGATGACGAATTTTCATTATTTATAACTGATCTGTGGAAAGCATCTCACATTTAGGAAAGTATATATCTATTTTGTATGTTCCCTACTGTAAATATATGGCACTGCTGTCACCTTCCTTACCATTTGGTGGATACATATTATCCATGTAGGCTGTCGAATTTGGAAGAAAGCTTGCAAGCAAACACTTCTTTCATCATGTTCTACAGTAAGCTTTGAAATAACCTCAATCTATTATTCTCATTTCTATCATCTACTAGTAGAAATATGTGGAGATTATTAATACATTGCTTGTGTTTGCAGTGAAAATGTCCTTGAAGATGGAAATCAGCTGTATCGTTTCCTAGATCATGATCCCATAATTATGACACAGTGCTACAACATCCCTAGGGGCATCATTGATGTTGCACCAAAACCCATAGTGGAAATCGCATCAAGGTTGAGAAAGTTGTCTTGTGCCATTTTTGAGGCTTATGTATCTGAAGATGGTAGACATGTTGACTACAGAAGCATCCAGGGTTGTGAGGAATTTAAAAGGTTAGCACCTGCACAGACTCAGTATAAGCAAGAGCCAAGTTACTGCATAATCTATGTATTAAGTATATACTAAAATAAATGACAATGTATTGCTTGTTCTGACTACTGGTGACGAACTTTTGGTCAATACAGGTCAAATTTATTATATAATTACTAGATTCTGATTTGCTGTCTGCGTATATCTCTGTACATTTCACCTTGTAAATTATAAATTTATAAAAGCATGTTTGGTAATTAAACTTATAAGTGATAACTTGGCTGTTGTGTATTGACTACCCAAGTGTCATAGGTGATGGGTATACTTACAGTAAGCTCATATTTCTTGCACAGGTATATTAGAACAACTGAGGAGCTCCAGAGGGTGGAAATTAGTGACTTGGCACGTGAAGAAAAGCTTGCTTTCTTCATAAATCTGTACAATATGATGGCTGTCCATGCGATAGTGACATGTGGCCATCCTGCTGGGCCATTGGACAGGAAAAAGTTTTTTGGAGACTTTAAGTATGTCATTGGGGGATGTGCCTATTCTCTGTCAGCTATTGAAAATGGCATTCTACGTGGCAACCAAAGGCCACCGTATAACCTTGTGAAACCTTTCGGACAGAAAGACCAAAGATCCAAGGTGAATAAAGCAGTCCTGTCTGAAAAGGGGGAACATATATGTATCTGTTTACTAGAAATATGTGCTATCATGAATTCATGATGACAACTAGACTAGTTCTCTTTTTCTTAGCTTTTGTGATATATATTTGCATGCGACGCTGTGTTCAGAAAGAGGTGTTTGAACAATTGAACTGTTAAATTTTCTTAGACTCTAGGGCATACAATCTGTCTGCAGTTTTTCCTAGAAAGGGCAGCCTAAAGGGAACATTCTTGGTATGTGTTAGTGGCTATAAAAATCACCGAACGTTAGTGCGGTGGATAGATAATCGCAACAAACTTTCTTGTCGTTTGCATGAAATAAACTCAACTTCATATCTTGTCCTTCTAGTTCAAACAATCTCTTCTCATAAATGCTTATTGATATGATTCAATATCTGGTGCCCAGTGGTGGAGGCAAGTTCTTTGATCTGGGTGTACAGAGTTTGAAATTTAATGTTCTACTAGTTAATTATACACTAAGTTTTCATCACCAATATACTCCCTCTGTTTATAAATATAAGATGTTTTAGAAATTTCAAATTGAACTAGATACACACCATAATGAGTGAATCTACACACTAAAAATAGACGAATCTTCAAAACGCTAAAACATCTTATATTAGTGAACGGAGAGAGTATATTCTATTTCCATAAACAATGTCTTCGGCACATATGTACACCCATGTCCTTAGCTGGCTCTGTCCATGCTGGTGCCACATAGTATTGGTTTGGACATAGAAGGCTGCAAGCCAGCGAGTTTATCCAGCGTAGTGTCCACTTGTGGATGCTGGAAGTCTTCTACAGCAGATATTATAGAGCACTTATATAGCAGGCACAACGAGCCATACATAAACTTTTGTAGGAAGAGATGACTGAAACTTACCTAGTATGTAGGGCCCAAGGCTGTAGGTTGCGAATCTTGCGACCACTATCAGCTTCTGAAAATATGAGGCCCATTATATGTTTACTATATTATGTTTTAGTATTTCTAGAAAGTAAGGTTGTTGAGACATGAAAGTTTGTAGAAAGTTATACACGCAACAAACCGCTGCCAAGGAAAGGTAAGATGTCTATATATATTGGGCGCTAAATGCTCTGCACTGTAGTGCTTGTTTTAGCGCACGGAACCCTGTAACTGTACCTACTTGCCAAATCAGCAACATAATGCACAACATTGTTAGCATGCTATAGCAGCGCTGCAATACTAGTACAACATTGTCTTTTAAACAACTTTTTTTAGCTAATTAATTCCCGTGTTCATAACTGTCACCAATTAGATTAAAATGCTAATATTGCAGCCTCACAAATTTTGACTGCCTTTTTTTTTCCTTGTTTGTAACGGCAGGTGGCCCTATCATACCCTGAACCTCTTGTTCACTTTGCTTTGGTATGTGGTACCAAATCTGGACCTGCACTTAGGTGTTACTCCCCAGGAAATATTGATAAAGAGTTGATGGAAGCCGCACGTGATTTCCTAAGGAATGGAGGACTGACAGTTGATCCTGAAGCAAAGGTTGCATCTGTAAGCAAGATTTTGCGATGGTAAGATGATAAGACAACTGCTGTTCTTGCTTTATCAAGAGGATCTTGGTTACCTTACTATTCTTCTTTATTTCTTTACATTACCAGAATTTGTAGTATAACTATTACAATAATACAATATGTTTAATATTGCTATTCTTACTGGCGAATCTAGCACATTGACATGTTCAACAATACTGCTATATTAGAAAATAAATTTTATTCTAGGTATAAGTCGCAACACTACAGCTGCCGCAAGGCCGCAACATAAGCTAGATAAGTTTTGTGAGCAGTAGCCCAATGGTTAGGGTTGTGGTGGCACACCCAGCAACCAAAGTTTGACTCCTGTCGGGATCAAATTTCTGGAACACTAAGGAGCACTTCTATAAAATATTCCACCAAGTGCTAGTCCTGGTTGGTCTCGTTTTTTTTATGTTAGGTATTCTAACGGTTTTTTATTTTAGTTGAGACATAAAGTAGAATACCTGTCTGATTTGGGACCATATTTGTGCCTCATCATGACATAGTCCTCCACAATGTCTGCTCGGTTTTTGTTTACTTAAATCTGCCCTTGGTTAAATTAGATATTAATATATGATGAGTGATGCTCCAAAGAAGTGTGCCACCAGAGCTTGTAGCTCTTTGATGGTGTATTAAAACTCATACATGTGGCCCTGTGATTCGATTGCGCAGTTTTTAAGACTATCTGCACTATGCTATTGCTACAATTTGAACAGGAGTACAAAAAAGATGCTGTTACTTTTTATAGATTGATATGGATTTGTGTGCTTTGGCGTATTATAATTGACTATTGAAGAATAACTAAAATATATGTACTGTATATGTGTTCAACTGGTAACGTTTTATGCAATTAGCAAGGTGCCTGTGCTTCGCCACAGAACCCACAGGAACAAGAATCTATGTTAGCTTAGATGAGTTTTATCAGTTGGCACGACACCACACAGAAGGTTGTGGATTTGGGAGTCTGTTGCTACCATGTTTGTATATTTGCACTTCTCGTATCAATTCCAATCATTATAAGTACGTAGGATAATTTCGAGGCCATTATGGCATGTGCAGCTGGTTAGGCTGACCACATTTAGGATGCGATCACAAGAAATACAACTGGAACTGTGGAACACACAAATTAAGAGAATGCAGTTCCTATGCGACTAAAATGCATAACTATGTTACTACATTAGCAGATGATCGTAAATATGATATACAGTTGGACTTGGACAAATAGTGAGCACTGAGCAAGTCCTGAAAATTAACTTGATTATTGTTACTACCTGGTGTGCACTGTGATGAAGTTATATCATATCAATTTATAATGTAAACTCTTATTACAACATGGCCAATGCTTTGACAACTTAGCTAAAAAACTCACGCTCTAAATGATTTTCAGGTATAACACAGATTTTGGTAAGAACGAGACAGAAGTGCTGAAGCATGCTGCAAATTATCTTGAGCCTGCAGCGTCGGAGGAACTCTTGGAACTGCTTGCAAACACTCAACTGAAGGTCTCGTATCAACCATATGACTGGAGCCTGAACATTTAGCTGCTGCTAGGGTACTATTTATACAGATGTTCTCCTTATAGCTAGAATACCCGTCTTATTTTTTGTTTTTGCGGAAACTACCCGTCCCCCAAAGATTTCTGGAAGGACGTCACTTGTGAATCTCCTTTTGGGTGAAGTCTGGGGCGCATATGGATATTGGTGTATCGTTTTTTTTAAAGAATATTATTAGCGTATTGTGGATTTGTGCCAAACTGGATGTGGCCACCAGTGGACCTTGTTCCGTTCATTTGACTGAAATGGGCACTCTTTCGCTTTTGCTGGTTATTGTTTCTTTATTGTTGAGTAGTTCTAGTTATTGCAGACGTGATGTTGCCTTTGGAATAGCTTCCTATCATACATCTGTTACTGTAGGTGTATTGTGTGCTGACGCTGCCTCCACCGCTGCAATGAGCTGCTGCTCTGATGGATCAGCCTCCTCGCCCTCCCCATGCATGGGAAGAAGATCCGAGGAGTGGCTAGCACGGGAGGAGCGGTCCTAGGAGGACGAACCAGGACCTTGCGGTGCCGGGTGACGACAGCGGGCGGAGGTGGAGCCGATGGTAGAACAACTTGGAGAGGGGGCGCCTCCAACGTAGCCGCTGTACATTCCAACGGCGGGGTGTGGGGTGGAACGAGCCAACGAGGTCAATGCTAGGGGTTCAGTGCAAATCCTTCATCCTTTGCCCAGTTTCTTTTATATTCTGCAATTTCTCTCTCTAGAAGGGCTAGACCATTAGTTTGGATTTTGTTTGCAGTTCAGAGCTGGGTCCTCTGGCATGTTCGTAACAAGTATACAATCGAATGATGAGATGAAAGGTCCTTCACTTGGGACAGAAAAAACAGGCCCGCTCCCGTCCCCGTGGGCGAGCGGCCGGCCTCCCCGCCCTCGCCGCCATCGGTGGGCGTTGTTGGGCTGGCGGTGTGGTGTCGGCGGGGCGCCCTCTGGTGAGTGGGATCTGGGCGGCCCGGCTCCGGCGTCCTTCTCCGGCAGTTGTGGCTAGTGGCGGCGCGAATGCTGCGCGTGTTGGCTGCTGTGTGATGTGCCTCTTCCGGCGGCTTCCTCCGTAGAGGGTGGTTGTTGGGGTACCGGGCGGCAGCCCGCGGTGGTTTTTGGCGGTGGCGAACGGCGTGGCCGCGTCGGTCGGTGTTGGAGGTCCTGCTTCCCTTTATCTTCTCCCAAGCTTGCATGCCTAGGAGGATCCTTGAAGACCAGGCGGCGCTCGATCTGGAGCGGCCCGCCTCTCTAGGCTGGCGTTTGGGAGGGATGCTGTGCGGTACTCCTGCCAGCATGGTGCTCGGCGGAGCTGTCGTCTCTGTTGTGGTTTGCCTCCACGTGGTGGTCGATGAGTTCTCCAATCCTGGCGGTCCAGTCGTGGTCGGCGTTCTGTTAGTCGGTGTTGTGGCTGCGAGGGGGTCGTCGTGGCTAGGTGTTGAGCCTAGCGGCAGAGGACGCTGCTCCTGTACTGGTGTGCCCCATGATGATGCAGATGGCGGCCATGGGCGCGGTCTCCTCCGATGCGAGGTGAGCCGTGGCAGTGGTGGTGGTGGATTCTTCTTGTCGGTTGCTGGGCTATGGTGTCGGGTCCTTGTCGGAGCTCTTTGGTGCGTCGAGGGTGATCCATGTGCGAGTGCTCAATGGGCGTGTCTCTCTGCTTTGTGATGCCCTTCGACTCCAGCCGGTGGCACACACATGCGTCGTGGCATCGTCTCGGCCAAGTGCGGCCTTTCGGACACACCCTGTGGTGTCGATGCGTAGTGTGGTCCCGGATGCGCGTGGCCCTTCGATTACGTCGATGGTGCAGTGCCGTTGCTAGGTCTCGGTGGACCAAAATCGTTCAATTACTTCGGCAAGGCCTCGAGTTGGGTTGTCCCTCTGGTGTGTCCTCGGGGCTCTTCCTTGTGATCGTTGTGCTTGGGTCGCGATGAGTGTTCTCATCGGCCAACCGCCCCCCAGTTTTGTGGGGTGGCCGCTTTTTCTCCTCGGTCTTGTGTTTTGTCGGTGTGTGTTTGTCCTTTTTCTTCTCCTCTCTTGTAATCCACGTTTACCCTGGTTTATTTGAACCTATCTTATAGAGGCTGAAAAACTTCATAGCCAACTTGACTGAATATATGTTCAGGCTAGCTCACGCTCGCTATAGTTACAGTCAAAAAAAAAAAAGTTACAATCGAATCAAAGTTTCGTAACCAGCGAACTGGTTGTATCTTCAAAACTGTCTTATTCCTGCCACAATGGCGACCTCCCATAAGAAGTAAAGACCGCGGCAATTTGGAGCTAGTCTTAGGAGATGGTAAAGAATCCGATTCAAGTGTTAGCTTTGTGTCTTAATCTTGCTTCTTGAAAAGTGTTGCCTCCCACAGTTGTAAGTCTTGGTCTGTAATTGTATTGTTGACGTCTGTTACATCTGTGAACCTTTTGGGCTTTATTAATTTAAAATCGTGCATACAGATAACATCTTTTATAGTGTAGTGTATATATGCAGGCCAAAGCGAGACGTGGCTGCCAAGTTGCATGCAATATTGTCGGTTGGAGTAGTTTGTTTGGGGTATTGGAAGTCTCCAACTCCTCCATTTTTATCGATCAATCACAACTTGTCACGGTCTGATTTCGTCACACGCAGGGGTAAATAAACAATCTTGACCGACTGTAACAAATTCCTCGTGCGTCAATGCGATGTTGCTGCGCACCCGCGCGCGTCTAATGCTTGGCCAGCATGGTTAACCCATCATGCTATATCACCATCAGACAAGAAGTGAACAAAAGTCATGTTGCAATTGCTGCGCAGTTTCCACACACCTACATGTATAGCGGGCAGTTGCCCATATATAAAGGCCCTTCTTCATCTTTACTCCAGTGGATCCTCAGGTGCTGGTGAGAATGCAGAAGCCGAGCGTAGAGGAGCCCCTGCTGGTTGTAGCCAGCGGACCCGAACAAGGCAGTGAGAATAATGGCGCGGCGGCAGCAGCGGAGGCGAAGCGCCTACTGCGACTGGCGGGGCCGCTGGTGGCGAGCGGAATCCTCCGGTCTGTGGTACAGTTGGTGTCGGTGATGTTCGTGGGCCATCTCGGCGAGCTTCCCCTCGCCGGTGCCTCGCTCGCCACCTCCCTCGCCAACGTCACTGGCTTCAGCTTGCTCGTAGGCATCTCTACAATTATATCATCACTAGTAGGAGTACAAGCTCGTAATGTTTGCATGATCGATAAAAATGGAGATACGTGCAGTCTGGCATGGCGAGAGCGCTGGACACGGTGTGCGGGCAGGCGTTCGGCGCGCGACAGTACCACCTCGTCGGCGTCTACGAGCAGCGGGCGATGCTGGTCCTAGCGCTGGCGTGCGTCCCAATCGCCGCGGTGTGGGCCAACGCCGCTCGGATCCTCGTCTTCCTCGGCCAGGACGCGTCCATCGCCGCCGGCGCCGGCGCCTACGCGCGGTGGCTCATCCCGTCCCTCGTCCCCTACGTGCCTGTCGTGTGCCATATCCGGTTCTTGCAGACGCAGAGCATCGTGGTGCCGGTCATGGCCTGCTCCGCCATCACGGCGCTGGCCCACGTCCTCGTTTGCTGGGTGCTGGTGCACAAGGCTGGGATGGGGAGCAAGGGCGCGGCTCTCAGCAACGCCGTATCCTGCAGCATCAATCTGGCCATGCTGAGCCTGTACACGAGGTTTTCAGGAGCTTGTAACAGAACGTGGACTGGCTTCTCCATGGAGGCCCTCAAGTTCAAGGAGTTGCGCCAGTTCGCGGAGCTTGCCTTCCAGTCCGCAATGATGGTTTGGTGAGTCAAATCAAACATCTTTCTTGGTCATATATAACGAGGTGCATATAACACGAGTTTTTAACTAATTGATGGAAAGATACGTCTACATACATATTCGCAGCTTGGAGTGGTGGTCGTTTGAACTGCTGGTGCTGCTCTCTGGTCTGCTGCCCAATCCTAGGCTTGAAACCTCAGTACTGTCGATATGGTAAAACCAACTGGCAATCTACACCAATTTGCATGTACTTCAGTTTTTCTAAGTCCTTTCATTCTTTCTATGATTTGTATCATTGAATTGTGCAGTCTTAATACTGGCGCTCTCATGTTCAAGGTGCCAACTGGTCTCTGCACAGCCATAAGGTACTGTTAGATTCACTTCACATCCACAAATCCACAATAATGTGGAATGCTTTTGTCCCTCGATCTATACACTCATTGGTCTCTTTTGTCTTTCTTGCAAATACAGTACACGCGTTTCCAATGAACTTGGTGCCGGTAAACCGGAGGCAGCAAAGCTGGCAACCAGAATAGTCCTTCTTATGGCCTTGTCTGAAGGTTTAGTGATCTCTATTACAATGATTCTGCTACGCAATTTCTGGGGTTACATGTATAGCAATGAGGAGGAAGTTGTCACATACATCGCCCGGATGATACCAGTTCTAGCCATATCCTACTTTATAGATGGAGTTCATACTTCTCTCTCAGGTAAGAGGATAGGTGAAATGCCCCTTGTTTCCAATATTGCCAGAAAGAACAATCTCTAACATGGTCGCAGGATATTTTGTTTATATTTTATACATTTCAGGCGTGATAACTGGGTGTGGTGAGCAGAAGATTGGAGCACGCGTTAATCTTGCTGCGTTCTACTTGGCAGGCATCCCCTTGGCCGTGTTACTAGCATTTGTCATGCATCTGAATGGAATGGTATATAGCATTAACTTCTCATCTTTTCAAAAAATATATGAAAAGTATCGAAAACCAAAATTTTGTCATGCTTTCAATAGGGGCTTTGGCTCGGCATCGTTTGTGGCAGCCTCTTAAAGCTTATGTTGCTCATGTGGATCGTGCTCTCAATAAACTGGGAAAAGGAAGTAAGGACTTGCAGTTCTTATATCACCAGATATTTCCATTGGATAGTGACATCTAATACTTGTTTCTCTATTATAATTCAGGCAAATAAGGCAAAAGACATGTTAAGATCTTCTCTTCTAGTTGCATGAAGATAAAATCATGCGTCAAAATGACATTTTTGTGATGCGGCCAAGCATGCAGCCGACCCAACTGATTGATACTAGATAGACATGCACGCTTCACTGCCTGGGTAGCGTTGTCGCACGCCTTGGCTGGAGCGATACATTTGTTAATACTTTGATTTAGGTGTAGCACATGCTTTAGTGCTTCGCCTTAATAGCACAAGTAATCTCAAATATAGGTGGACGGTGGCGTGTTGTTATTTTCGGAGTTAGTTGGGGAAATAAAGAGAAGACCGGCATCTGATGGTATAAGGGTCATTATATCGTACTTCCTTGCTACGACTTTTCTATTTACTGAACTCAATACCTGCTATTTAAATAGATAATTTGCATGATGGATTTGCTACAAGCAATAACATTCCAAAGATTTTAGACACCAAATGAAAAACAGGAAAATGCAAAGGCTCAAAGGATATAGACATGAAATTCTAGTTTCTTACTGAATATGAAAAAAACTTTTGAAAAGATGGATTATGATGAAAAAGTGGCATATCCCAAGAAAAAGCATTGCACATAGTTTGTGAATACCAATGAAGCATAACTGATAAATTGTGACACGCTACTTTTTTCGATATTGAAACGACACACTATTAACATTTTTAGAAATAGAAACCAAAAGAAAGAGAACTTCCCTAGTACAAATAGCCACAATATCACCACATGAGCGGCCCAGGCATGTCTGGGTTGCCGCCTCTCTTCTATGCTTTGCTCTATCCCGGAACTGACAGCAGATTGCTGTTAAACATTCCTTTCTTCTTAATAAAGATCGGCCTGAGGCCTTTTGACACAACATCCACCACATGGTCCATGTTAGCCCGTGTAGCAACAGACATGCCCATCAGTGAGGAACCAACAATTCATACCCTGACTTTCCTCACAATCTAAAGCTGCATGGCATGACAGGACAGGGAGCCTTTACATAACAGGTAGTGAGCGAGCAAGCAGCAAATGCAAAAGCCAAAGTTAGATTTTGCAAACATAAAGTTTCCAACCAGGGCCCTACCTGGGAATACGGAGGCCCTGTGCGGAACAAGAAATTCGGTGCCCTCGACATAAAATAAATACTACAAGACTATGGTTATATATATTTCCTCATTCCCGAAGAGGATGTATTAGACTTTTTAAAATTTGAATATATCTAGACAATATGTAGTGAATAGGTATATCCGAATTTAGAAAAATCTTCGACATCCTTTTCGTGATGGAGGAAGAATTATATATATCATGTTGGTGGTACGATTTTTGGAAGAAGTGCATCTTATCACAGAGCAATCTAAGAATTCAAAAATACTACATTTTTTGGTCCTTCTAGCACTTCTTGAGGCAAAATCTTCAATTATCATAAGAAAGCTCTCCAAAATGGATCTATTCTAGGAAAATCGTGACGGAGTTAATCTTTGTTGGAAGACGAATTGAATTGGTTGCACTCTGTGCGGGAAGAGAAAGAAAAGATACTCCCTCCGTTTTTATTTACCATGCGTATTAGCTTTAGTTAAAGTCACCCTCAAAAAAATCGTAACATTTACCAAATTTATAGGAAACAAAATAAGCATTCATAAAATGAAATGCATATAATATGAAAGTATACTTTGTGACAAATCTAACACAATAAATGTATATTATAATTTTTGATATTTTTTCTAAACTTTAAGTCAAATTTTATAAAGTTTGATCTTGACTAAACCAAAACGCAGAGTAATTATAAATGGAGGGAGTATGGAGACATTAAAGAGGCTGGGTGATTTGAAGGCCTTTGAAGCAACTCCAATAGTATAGCCGGTTGTTGGCTATAAGCAAGATGTCATGTCATCTATAGCTAGCATGTAGCCAATAAGTACAATAGCTGACTATAAGATTATACTACTTTTTTAATGGATGACCCACCTTTTATTCACACAACTTACCTAGGAGCACCTGCTAGAGGTAGCTCTTGTATAAGAGTCCACTTACATTCTCTCTCCTCTTATCTCTCCTCCAACTAAACACAAATATATTATTTTAATCCTTGTAGCCAGCTGACTAGAACTTATTGTACTTGCTCTATGCAGTAGTAATACCTTTTGTAAATCGCTCAATGAATCGATTAAGGGCCAATTATACAAAACCATCCATTAGCAGTAACAAAGTACCTCTGGTAAATTAGGATGCCTATAGTTTTTAGTTAAAGTCAAACTTTTTAAAGTTGAAGCAACTACTTACAAAAAAGTTAACATCTAAAATTTTAAATACATATAATATAAAAATTATATTTCATGATGGTTCTAAAAATATTAATTTAAAATATAAATATTGATACTTTTTTCTATATAGCTGATCAATCTTTGAGAAGTTTGATTTTATCTAAATATTATAGACATATTATTTTGGGATAGAGAGGAGTACTAGTTTAACATGATTTGTGGGCCCTCCAAATTTGGAGACCCTGTGCAGTCAAACGCTCTGCACATGTACGGGCATGTTTCCAACCATGCCCTGTTTGAAGAATCACATAAACCTAGAAAGATAACATCCTACTTAGTCCATTTTCCCTAAAGTGACATTGCAGCTAGTAGTTCGTTGAGGCAACAAAAATGAACAGAGAAAGGTATATTCTTTCAGCATGTTTCAAATTCTAAAATCCGTAAGAAGCTGAACATATAACTTCACATTAATTCAATAATGCCCGCAACAAATATATGACCAAAATATTATTTCTGACCTAACTTGTATATACCATTATCTCAGATCATGCATAGATAGAGAGAAACCGTACAACATGTTCCGAATTATCCCTCATGTAACCCTGTCGCCCCCACACGATGGCGCCACGCTAGCACGGCTGGTGGCGGCTCCTCTCATCCACCCCTCGAGCACCTCCCCTCCCGCCGCTGCCTCCATAGCCGTAGGCATGCAATCAGTGGAGACGGATCGGTACTCAGATTGTGTTTTCCTATATTCTTCCAGGGTCCACTGTGCAAAAATTAAGAACTTGTTTGACTACTACTTTTCTGGTTCTCCTCCTTGTAATTATGGATACCCCTGTTAAAAAATAGAAATGGGGAGATGGAGAAAAACGTAGGATCTCATTCCTACATGACACCAAAAACACAGCGGAAAATTTTCATTGAGGTCTCTTTCACGGGGAGTCGAGGTTTGCCCACCTTTTTAAAGCTGAAACCTGAAAGTATACCCACTTTCAGCCTTTTCCTAATTTAGAACTTCTTAAAACTGGTCACCGAAGTAAACAAGAAAACTGGTTGTCCCTATCATCCCCGGAGTCGAGCAGACATTAGTCAGGCTGTCACAGTTCCTTGTTCATATGGCGGCTGGCCGACGTGACAGCCAAACCACAGCTAGGGTCGACAGCCCAGTCAGCGGTTGCCGCCAGCATGGCCAGTATATGCTGACACTACAACCACTCTGACGCCACGGCAGCCCACAGCTACAAAGCAAGCAAGAGATCCAACGAGGAGAGCGAACAAATGCAGGTCAAGCCCTAGAGATAGAGAGTCCTTTATTTTCAAAAATAAAGGAAAATCGTATTTACAAGTTTCATAAAATCTAAAAAAAACACATTCATCTGAGAATAACACCTTTGAATTCGTATGTAGCCAATGATTCATCCTTCAAGTGTGCAAAATCACAATCAAAGTTCTTTCTATTCTAGGTTACACAAAAATGAGAACGTCTAACAAATTCCATAGTTTTGAAACAAGCACTATCTTCTATACTCAGATCCACACTTATGCCATTCTTGTGTAGCCTATAATACAAAGTATTTCACACTGAGATGAAGCATACTATATATCATCATTGTCTACATCAGGCTTAAAAAAAAAGAACTTTGAAATATGGTTTTCGAATTGTTGAAAATGAAGGGCTTTGTGGGGCTTGTCCTCCATTTCGAATTTCCGATCCAAAAGACACACGGACTAATCTTAATCGGTCCAACATATTACCTTTACAATTTTGGACAGAAATCACTTCCCTATTACAAATGACAGATATGTATATATAGGTAGTACCAACTGGGGGAAAATCTCAACAAATACTATACGGCTATATATGCAGTAGCAGAAAAAAGTGGCACCGTGTTTTTACGTCACTACACATGTCTACAACTTAAAACAACAGCAATCATCCTGCTCTTGACTCCTGCACACTCAGTACCGCTTACATGAATATGGAAGACCCCGCTGTAGAGAAAACTTTACTGTCGAGCAGGGATGACATATATGGAGCGTTAATTACCGTCTCTAGGCTTTCAAGAATGGCTTGCAAGAACCAATTGTTAGCATGAACTTGCAAATCGTTGTGAGCATGGCACCAATATACAGAATACACAATGCTGCTGAATCGGCGTCACAATATCGTGCATCCACATCTGTTCTGCTTGGGAGAATTCGAGAGATGCTTCTCTGAAAAATAAATAAATGAATAAATAAATAAGAGACATGTTGTAAGGATTTCGTAGAGGCCAAATCAGCATAAAATGAAACAGAAGTATGATGCTACAATGAATTCGACAAATGCATGTATGCACATATTTATGATGCCACAAAGATTTCAACAAATCTATGTACATCAGCATACTTCGAATTTGCACAATATAAAATGGTTGCACTAACAAGACATCAGATAGCAGCATCGATGCATACAGTATGCAACGACAAGTCATCTTCCGACAACAAGAAAGGAAGTGTCGGAACTATAAGGTATAAGCTGCTAGTTAAATTCAATTATAAAGTTTCTGATGGACAGAACTCATTGATTAATGGATCAACTTAGCGAGGATAAAACGAAGTTAAGACCCAGAACTTGAATATGCAACGTAGAACAAAATACACACCTACAGTATGTACACGTTTAAGGTTTGTTACATGTTAGAATGAGGCAAAAAGGTTAATGATAACTTCTTCTGGAAGGTCATGGTCAGAATTCACATACTACAGTTTCAACCCTTCAGACCCAAGACCAAGTGAGATCATCAAACATATAAAGAAATGGACTTTGAATAAATCAGAGGAAAGTCAAAGCATTACCACTTTTGTCACTTTGGGGAGGGCGTACGACAACATGCATTGTGATCACACCTCCTGGAACTTCTCCTACCGGGACTCGGGACTCGCCAAGAGTTTTGTTGTTCTCCAGTATCCTTCCAGCATTGATGAGCTTCACGTCATTGAGAGTTTTTGGAACAATGTCTTTATCTGTTAAAAAAATATTAAAAACACTTAAAACATATAACTGATATCCCCCTGGAACAAGTATTAAGCTTCTAGAAGACTGAAATAGTCGACAACAATATTCAGATAATTAGAAGCACTAGCAAAAGCTGGATATCATATCCCCCCAGAAACGAAAAGTGCAAAAATATGTAAGTGCTAACTCGATGTTTCTCAACACATGGAAAACAACCCTTCAGTCCTTCTGAAGCATGGTAATCCACAACTT
The DNA here is from genome assembly GCF_022539505.1 of Lolium rigidum. Taxonomy (NCBI): domain Eukaryota; kingdom Viridiplantae; phylum Streptophyta; class Magnoliopsida; order Poales; family Poaceae; genus Lolium; species Lolium rigidum. The sequence continues at coordinate 61,431,723 of NC_061508.1, forward strand.
GTGTAGCACGTTACGACCTTATTCTCAAAGGATAGACTTGCATATGTTGGAAAAGAGATACTCCCTCCATCATAATATAAGATGTTATTACAACCTATAGAAGAAGATGTTGTAATAATATCTTATATTAGGGGATGGAGGGAGTGCATCTCTGAGCTTCCCTATTGTGAACCTGTCACAACAATTCACCCATGTTTTCTTAGATACTAATCGAACATGTAAGAGGAACCTTCTATTGAGACAATATAGGAACACAGATCCATGTTCATGAGGACTTAAACCTGGGTGGTACTGGTACAACGCAAGACAGATCCAAGTGAGCTAGGCTCACATCCTATGAGTAATCTATGCAAGCAAATAAGAACCAGAGCAAATAAGATACTAATCGAACAGGTAAGAGGAACCTTCTATTGACACAATAGAGAAACACAGATCCAAGTTCATGAGGACTTAAACCTGGGTGGTACACCCCCCTCACCCCCAAGTGAACTAGGCTCACTTACTATGAGTAATCTAAGCAAGCAAATAAGAACCGGAGCTTCCTGCTGCCACCTAACCTCCTCCCCAACTATCAGATTTTGAGAAAACTTAACCAAAGATAAATTTCTACAAAGATAATTAGTGTTTTACCGCATCCAATTACCAGTTAGTATATGGTACTTCCCGTGTGCCCACATTCCAGTCGAGTCTCATGCAAATGCTTAATTGCTGTCAAAACTTACAGTTACCGGCATATTTGCCTCTATGAAAGGACCAGCTGGTAGTTCAGAATTGGGACTGGACCACTAAAATGAGGACAGTATCCAAGGACACCAACAGGATAAGAAGGCAGACAAACAGTCTCCTCCTCAGATGGTCCTATCATCACATGTTAGCAGAAGAACTGATGCATAATAGATACATCGACCAAAATTCTTTTTACTTTTAGAGCACTACTACCATCACATACTGCACAACGCAGGAGAAAAATATCTTCTGTCCACCCCTTCAGGAAATGCAAGAAAGGCAAGAGCTTCTAAATATATACCGATATCTAGTACCTGTCTAGGAAGTGCTAGAGGTAAGGTGACTTCTGAAAGCATCAGTTACCTAACTAGCCAAAGAACAGAAGAATCACGGAATCCAAGGAACAACCTGATCTGTCGATGCGAAATCACTATGTTTATCGCAAAAAACAAAGGTACGTATAGCTCCCAGATCCAGACCAACCCATCTGCACAGGAATTCTTACCAGATCAAGAAACAGATAGAGGCAGGAGCGGCGAGACGACCGCGCAAGCAACCTCCCCGAAACATATGGCGTCAAAAGTGGAGACGTGTACATATACGAGGCGGGGGGAGGGGGAAGGGGTCGATCGGTCTCACCCTGCGGCCACCGGGAGAGGACGAACTCCTTGAGCGCGGTGACGGTGGTGGCGGGGTCGTACTTGTTGGGCCCGATGTCCGTGCCGTCGAACAGCCGAAACTTGACCTCGATCGGCTCTTTCCCGCCGGCCATCTTCCCGGCAGGCAGGGTCAAGGCGCAAGATCCCAACAACCGCAGCCGCGACCGGTGGCCGGCTCAGTCGACCACGGCCGGCGGAGGAATCGGGGTCGGAAAAACTGCCGAATTTGAGGCAACAAGGGCAAGAAACCGATGCGGATCCCACGAAGTATCCGCTTTCTCCTTTAGTTAAGCAAGAATTTAGAATTCTTTCGTGGGGAGCAAAGCGACGAGACGGGCGTCTCGAGGGGAGGGGAGGGGAGGAGAGGAGGGAGGAGTGGGATTCCTTGGCGCTTTTAGCAGATACGTCCCCACAAAAAACTATATTTATGTTGGAACTGTAGTGGGAAAATAGCTGTCTTCTTGGTTTTTTTTTTTTTTTTTTTTTTGCGATGAGCCTACCTGCTGGCTGCTGCTGACTGGTGACGTTGAAGCCCGGTCGTGCAGTGTATAACCTCCTGAAAGTCTGAAGTTTAGAATAAAATAAAATATTATTGTATTCGTCGTTAGCATTCTACCTTATTTTTAAGATTTATTCCAACAATTTAATAGTGGTTATTTTTGGTCCGTCTAATGAAAGTAACAAGTTGTTCAACTTATGACCCTACTTCACATATGATGGATAAGATGTAATAAATCTTAATGGTGAAACACACATTCGTAACACTGACGCTAATATGTTGTTAGGCAAATGATTTGAATTCCACTTAAATGTGGAGCCACCGTTTAATACATATTAGGAAGGAACGCATGAAGAAACTCCATGCATGTAGATTTTTTAAGTCATCCGAATTTTGATTCGTTTGACGCTTGCAAAATCTTTTCTAAAAGAACAATGACTGAAATAGCATTTATAGGCCAAAAGTCGAACGTCCGAGCTTATTGAAAACACACGTGTTGATGTATATGGTCCACTAAGCATAGTCGTGTGCGGAAGATTCTACTTGATAAAACTTCCGACAATAAATCAAGAAGATATATACGGATATATTTCGTTGATAAGAAAGGAGTTTGAAAATATTTGAATAGGTTCAAAGAAGTTTAACAAGAAGGTAGAAATCATTCATATATCTATGATTCGATCATAGTGGAAATATTTGAGTTGCGGGTTTAGCGAACATCTTGGAGTTGCAAAAATTGTTTTACAACTTGTGTTTTGCGGAACACCATAGATACGATGGACTGTCCGTGAGATGTAATCCAAATCTTGTTGGATCAATGATGAAATTGAATACGGCCATTATAATTTTATGGATTATGCTTTAGAGACTATCGCTTTACACTGAAAAGAGCGTCATCATAAATCTGTTAAAATGACACCATAATAGTCATTTCTTAAATTTTGGTATGCGTAGCATAACTAAATAAGTTCACAACCAAAATCAGATAAATGTCTTTGTAGGATATCCCAAGGTTGAAATTGGGAAATCCTTCCACTAAAAAACCAGAGGCAAATGTGTGTGTCGCCCTTAGTGACAGTTTTTCGAGAAGGAGTTTCTCGCAAAAGGTTCAGTGGGAGGACCATGGAACTCAATGTGATTATTGAATCTTGGTAAGATGAGCAAAGTAGCGCAACGTCTGAAATGGTTTCGAAGATGGTTACGATACTCATTGGTTCCCATGTCTACAAATTGTTGTAGCCTTGAAGATCGAAGTACCTATTGAACCTCGTAGATATGGTTGACTTTGTGACCAAATAAATGATTTGGGGACAAAAATGATTGTTGCTGAACAATACTAAACCGACTATATACAAAGAATTTATGATGGACCCTGACTCTGTTAAATAAGTGCCATGAAATCCAAGATATTATCCACAACCAAGCTTGGAACTTGGTAGACCTTCCAAAGGTATGAAGCCTGTTGAAAGTAAATGGATCTATAAATAGACATGGATGCAATATCCTTTATAGAAGCTCGACTTGTCGGAAGGTTGTTTACGTCAGAGTTTAAAGAGTTGACTATGATAAGATTAGATCTTTCAGAGCGATGTTTGTGGTCTATACGGATTATTCTAGTAATTACTACATATTTCTTTTATGAGATATGGTAGTTGGATGACAAAATACATTCCTTAACAAAAGTATGTATTGAGGATGTATACAAGATAAAATCAAGAGTGTTGTTAATATGTAAATTGCTAGATAGGTATGCAAACTTCAATGAACCAAGTAAGCATCACAGAGTTGGAATCTTCACTAGATAAAATTTTCAAAGAGTTTTGATTTCATCAAGAAAGATGAAGATGCTTGCATTTGCAAGAAATTAAGTGGAAGCGCCGAGACACATTTCTAATACTTTATGTAGATGACATATCGTGGATTAGAAATGATGTATCTTCACTTGATATAATTAAAAGATTCACTGAAATATTTTTCATTGAAAGGAGCTAGACTAAAACCATATTAAGTATCTGTTATCACCAGATTTTGGCTAAATCAGGAGGTGGGCCGCGATTAAGATGGGCTTAGAAGATTACACATGGAAGATCTATGAAGCGGCCTTGCACGGAGAATTTGGGCTAGGTTGCCCGTGTATCTTTAATTATAGTAGATTGTATCTAGATTAAAAGTTAGAGTTTATCTCGTGCACGGTTTAGTGCACGCCCACATTAGAAAGTCCGTCTGGACTATAAATATGTACCTAGGGTTTATGGAATAAACAACAACCAACGTTCAACCACAAACAAATCTCGGCGCATCGCCAACTCCTTCGTCTCGAGGGTTTCTACCGGTAAGCATCATGCTGCCTAGATCGCATCTTGCGATCTAGGCAGCACAAGCCTGCCTACGTTGTTCATGCGTTGCTCGTACTGAAGCCTTTTTGATGGCGAGCAACGTAGTTATCTTAGACATGTTAGGGTTAGCATTGTTCTTCATATTACATGCTGTCGTAGTGCAACCCTTGCATGTCTAGCCGCCCTTACACCTATCTTAGGTGTAGGGGCGGCACCCCGCTTGATCATAATTTAGTAGATCTGATCCGTTACGATTGCATCCTTGTTCTACAAGGATTAGTTTAATATCTGCAATAGTTAGGCCTTACAAAGGGGGGGAGGATCCAGCGGCGTGTAGGGTAACGTTCGTTGGCCCTAGAAAGGATGTTCCGGGGATCAACCTCGTGTTGGTTTTTAGGCCTCGTCTAGGATCGGCTTACGATCACCGTGCGCGAGCCGCGAGGCCCAACCTCGGAGTAGGATGATCCGATTATGCGGTGAAAACCCTAAATCGTCGTAGATCTCATTAGCTTTACCTTGATCAAGCGGGACCACCATATTCGGACACCTCGTCGAATCATGGGTGGATCGGCTCTTTGAGCCGATTCACGGGATAACCCGAGAGCCGATCGAGGCTCGTATTTAATGTTTACGTGTGTGCCCTGCGGGAAACTAAGCGAGGCATCATCCACACCTTCACCGACCGGGTATAGGTCAGGTGGCACGCCCTTGTGATAAACATCGGCGCGTGCGACCGAGGAGGCTTTGCGGGCCGTCGCTCGGAGGGACCGGGGCCGGCCGCAGCCCTAGTTGTTCCCGGCTCTACCGTGTTGCCCGTCTCTGCCCGCCAGGGGGTTTCTGACGTCAACACATTCTGGCACGCCCGGTGGGACCACCTTCAACATCCACCACATCGCCATCTACATCCGAGATGGCGGAAGATACTCCGGTCACGTACGAGGATCTGCCTGATGAGCTCAAGAAGAAACATGACGAGATCAAGGCAACCCTCGAAGCCGAACTCATCGGCTCCTTCCATCGAACCCGCTCCCATGGCGTCAGGCGGAAGGGTTTCGCACCTGAAGGCGCACTCGATGGGGTGGATTCGTCCGCCCCGTCAGAAGAACGCACCAGGTCAGCCGAAGTACGAGGATCTGCCCGAGGAGCTCAAAAGGAAACATGACGAGATCAAGGCAAACCTCAAAGCCGAACTCATCGGCTCCTCTGAGAAGACCCGGCCGCACGACATCAAGCTCGATAGAGACTCAGGTCCGTCGCATGGCGTCAACATGGTGGATCTCAGCCACTCCATAGGCCAGCCAAAGTTCTCCTTTGGTGTCAACATGGCAGGGCTTGCAAGCCGCCATGACAAAGATGAAGCAGAAAGCAGCCACTCCCGTGGCAACGATGAAGAGGAGGCCGATCCACGCGACCGGCCCCAAGATGATGACGAGGCGGTACCGACAGGGGAGGGAATAAGACGCGTGCGGTATCAGCATCCACTCTCCGAGCACCTCCTCCACAAATATGAGCAGCAGCACGACCGACGTCGGCACTACGACGTAGATGATGAAAGGAATTGTCGGTCTGATGCAGAGGTCAGGAGGTACCGTCAACATGATAGAAGCGACGACGGGTACAATCGTCGCACGCGAAGGAAGGTCAAGGGGCAGGATAACATGGATAGGCACTCGGAGCTGTCCGTTCTTCAAACATTCGCTGGGACTCGAGGAATGAGCCGATTGCCAACAATCGAGAGCGCCCGAGAATGCAAACGAGAGGAAGAAGGACGCCGCTAACGTGTCCGTGTTCGAGCGTCTAGGGCCTCTCCCACCTCGGAGCAAGTATGCTGAGCCCGCTCGGATAGAAGATCTCGAGGAACTAGAGGACGATGATGAAGAAGATAAGTATCATCGGCCCAGGTGGTGCCCTGATGGGCTCAGCCGTTCCCAAAAGCGAAGGGTTCAGCGTATGCGTGGGTTGGAAGAAGCTGAAAGATTGTACCTGCGCACGCTAAGGAAGGCACGGCATGATCTGGCCGCCAAAGTCCGGCGAGCCCTGGATGAAGAGGGTCGGCCACAAAGAAAAGAGTGGCGCCCCAAGCAGAGGAAAGCCGATGATGATACATCGGCTGGCACAAACATGGTCTTCATTCTTCCAACGGAGTTTAGCGCTCCAAGATTATATGAAGCACCTGTGGCGCAATTAGACTGCGGCCCACGGCCGGTCATCTTTGAGAAGCCAAAGGAAAGGAGTTACAGGCATCTGAAGGCCCTGTACGTGCGAGGTTACATCAATGGGCAGCCTGGTCAACAAGATGTTGGTGGACACCGGAGCGGCGAGTCAACATTATGCCATACTCCATGCTACGTCGGTTGGGACGCTCCAGTTCGGATCCGATCAAGACCAACGTAACAACTGAGCGATTTCAACGGCCAAGCATCCGACGCACAAGGTGTTCCGAATGTGGATCCGACCGTAGGAAGAAAAACTGTCCCTACGACGTTCTTTATCGTCGACAAGCAAGAGTACCTACGCTTGTCCTACTAGGGAGAGATTGGATCCACGCCAAGCTGTTGCATTCCATCCACGATGCACCAATGCCTGATACAGTGGGATGGAGATGAAGTAGAAGTCGTCCGTGCAGATGATTCAGTCGAGGTTTCAACAGCCGGCATGGACGTTTGGGAGACATCAGGCCAAGAGCCACTCTCAGGCATCAATTTGGACGACTGCGAGCGCATCGACGTGACAAAGAACGGGGTCAGACTGGTCTTATCCACAGGCCTGACTGTGTGACAAAACAAACGTCGATAAACAAACGTGGCGAGGCTCATCCTTGTGATCGGCCCCAAAAAATTTATGAAGGAACATCACAAAACCTTCACCAAGCAAGCAAACGTGGAGGCCGATTCCAGCAATCGGCCAAAATTATCCTCGCCATCCATGTTGCCTGGGTTCAACGCATGATCCAACAGAGCCGATACCATCAATTCTCTTGACAGAATCGGCTCGGGGGGGCACATAGAAGGATAAAATACGAGGATAAAGGCGTCTCATCCTTTGATGATGGGTATTTGAGTATGGGGGCCGATGCATAAATCGGCCGAAAATTCAAAAATTTTCAAGCATAGCCGATGTGCAGACATCGACTTAAGGATCAATGGAGCAGGGTGTGGGCCTTCCCTTTAAGGACCCCTAATTCCCATTGGCAAGTCTTCAAGTTCAACGGCAAGGGCAGCTTAAAACGTGCAAGTCAGGGTGGGGGTGAGCCCAACGAAGGAATATATATCTCTTCTAAGACTAGGAGAACCGCCGTTGGCTGCCACGTTTTGACTCAGTAACTGTCACTTCCAGGGGAGAGTACGGAGGGCGTCGAAATGCGAGGACGTTCTCACCGGAAGTTGCTGCGAGCCTGCACAAAGATGATGAGCCAATCTAATCAACAAGACGCAAGGATTGGACCTGAAGGAGCTCGGGGAGGGCGGCTCGCCCTGAAATTTCCTCACTTTAAAGAAACGATTTTGTGGAATCGAGCTCGATACTCGCGTTACGAGCTGGAAAGCCGAGGATGATCGACGTGATCAACTCACTGCTATTCTCGCCCGGCCCGGGAGCTCGGGGGGCAGCTCACCTCGAAGGTTCTCTGCCTGCGGGAGCCGATTTCGTTGGAATCGGCTAAACTTCTGCATCACAACTCACACGAAGAATGGTGCTAATGTTGCAAAATTATCATAGCTCGCTTGGATCGAGCTGTATAGACTCTCAACGGAAGAAAGGTGATCGAGCTCGGTGGCCTCGCAGTGATAGCTCTCTTGGACATGGTTGAGCCCATCCCGAAATATCAATGATCTGGGGGACCGATTTGTTGGAATCAGTAGATGTGGCACCACAGTTGGAAGCTGGTGATGGTCCATTCTTTATCCTCGTCTTGGCTGAGGCTCGGGGGGCAGCTCGCCCTCGGGGTTTAGCCGATTTTGTCGAAATCGGCTCACTCTTCGTAACAGCTCGTTCGAAAGACGGTGGATTATCGCGGAAGGAAGCTACCGGAGCTGAGCGAGCGGAATTCGGAGGGGATAATGCGGCAGAAGAATGTCTGAAATTTAAAGTTAATAAGGAGAACGGACATTATTTCAGGAGTTTTGCCGCTAAGTTTAACATGCCATCTTGAGAGATCTGCATTTACAACTCCTAGGATTTGCGCGATTATGGCTTGGCCCTGTTTGACAAGGAGTTTGGGTCCGGGTGGATCTATCTCGGAATTTATCGTAAGAGACCGATGCGATGCCATCGGTTTGTTGGGCATTGACCAGATTGGTAATCGGCAGAATCAGAACAAAGGACAATCGGCTAAATTATCATAAAGGGAATCGGCAAAATCAAATTAGGGAATTTCTTCATTGATAAGCCAGATTTCTTACATAGAAAAGCTGATTGCTCTCAAAAGGAAGTGCTAGGGGATACATTGCCCCGAGCGCTCTCTGGGCCTATGCTAAGATCCTATCTAGGGGCCGCTGCTGCCCTCGTCTGCCGTCATCGCCCATCGTACTGTGCGCTACTCCCTACCGGCTCGTCATCGCTGCTCCGGCGGCCGCCGACGGGCCCTCGTTGTCTTCGTCCTCTTCGTCGGCGTCGTCATCGCTGTCGACGTCGCTGAGGTTCCCGGGCCGGAAGGTGGCGGCGTTTGGCGGGCGGCTCGTCGGAGGAGGCTGTCTTCGTCTCCTCCTCCTCTTCCTCCTCCATCACCTCCTCGGAGGTGGTGAAGTCTGCCCGGGAGAAGCGATCGTCATCGCTCTCCTCCTCCGGTCCCCGTCGGCAAGGAAGCGGAGGTCGCTCTCCCCCGTCGGTCGGGGATTTGTCATCCTCGGACCTGACGGAGGAGTCGTGGTCCTCTTTGTCCCACGCCGTTGGGGCGAGGATGTCGTACGCCGCTTGCGTACCCCACGAGGGCGTCGACTCTCGGATGGGAGAGGGCACGTGGGAAAGATCCGATGAAGAAGAAGAGGAAGAGGAAGAAGACATGGTTGCGGGGGAGGGTTTTTTGGAGTGCTAATGCGGAAGGGGTGAAGAGGAGAACTGATTCGATGCGGTTAAATAAAAGGAGATGGGGTTTTTAATTTCGAGCAGTTCTCGAAGACATGGTGCCAAAACTGTCAAATCGTGCAGAGAAGTTGGGAAGGCAAGTCGTCATGATGAAGCGTGCTTGCGACGTGCTTCTCGCTCTGCCATGACATGACCCCTCGGAGGAAAAAACAGAGTGGTTTTGAAATTATCATTACCAAAACCAGGGGGGCATGTGTTATCACCAGATTTTGGCTAAATCAGGAGGTGGGCCGCGATTAAGATGGGCTTAGAAGATTACACATGGAAGATCTATGAAGCGGCCTTGCACGGAGAATTTGGGCTAGGTTGCCCGTGTATCTTTAATTATAGTAGATTGTATCTAGATTAAAAGTTAGAGTTTATCTCGTGCACGGTTTAGTGCACGCCCACATTAGAAAGTCCGCTGGACTATAAATATGTATCTAGGGTTTATGGAATAAACAACAACCAACGCTCAACCACAAACAAATCTCGGCGCATCGCCAACTCCTTCGCTCTCGAGGGTTTCTACCGAGAGCATCATGTCGCTCTAGATCGCATCTTGCGATCTAGGCAAGCACAAGCCTGCCCACGTTGTTCATGCGTTGCTCGTATCGAAGCCTTTTGATGGCGAGCAACGTAGTTATCTTAGACATGTTAGGGTTAGCATTGTTCTTCATGTTACATGCTTTCGTAGTGCAACCCTTGCATGTCTAGCCGCCCTTACGCCTATCCTAGGCGTAGGGGCGGCACCCCGCTTGATCATAGTTTAGTAGATCCGATCCGTTACGGTTGCTCCTTGTTCTACAAGGATTAGTTTAATATCCGCAATAGTTAGGCCTTACAAAGGGGGAGGATCCAGCCGGCGTGTAGGGTGACGTTTGCTAGCCCTAGAAAGGATGTTCCTGGGATCAACCTCGTGTTGGTTTTTAGGCCCTGTCTAGGATCGGCTTACGATCACCGTGCGCGAGCGCGAGGCCCAACCTGGAGTAGGATGATCCGATTATGCGGTGAAAACCCTAAATCGTCGAGATCTCATTAGCTTTACCTTGATCAAGCAGGACCACCATATATTCGGACACCCCGTCCGAATCATGGGTGGATCGGCTCTTTGAGCCGATTCACGAGATAACCCGAGAGCCGATCGAGGCTCGTATTTAACGTTTACGTGTGTGCCCCGTGCAGAAACTAAGCGAGGCATCATCCACACCTTCCCGACCTGGCATAGGTCAGTGGCACGCCCTTGTGATAAACATCGGCGCGTGCGACCGGGAGGCTTTGCGGGCCGCCGCTCGGAGGGATCGGGGCCAGCCGCAGCCCTAGTTGTTCCCGGCTCTACCGTGTTGCCCGCCTCTGCCCGCCAGGGGGTTTC
>NC_061508.1:61442475-61461069 GCF_022539505.1 Lolium rigidum
CTAACTATGTCATTAAAGAAAAGATTTAGAGATACAATAATGAGGCTATGATACCACCTAAGATTGGGGATGCGTGGATCCCCAATATTTTAATATCTATTGACAAAGAAACACATCATGCCATTCTAGATTTAGGATCTACTGTTTCTGTCATATCAAAAGAGCTATATGAATTACTTAATCTCAACAATATGGAAAAATGATCTATTGATTTGTTACTTGTTGATGATTCAACCAAAAAGTCTTTATTAAAAGTAAATGATGTAATGGTTGAATTGCATATGACATATGTGCATGTTGATTTCATTGTTATGGACATGGGGAGAAATAACTCTAGTCATATAATCCTTGGAAGACCTTTTCCGAGAACAACAGGAGCTATCATTGATTATAAAGAAGGGAATGTGAAGTTTCAATTCCCACACAAGAATTGTATGTATCACTTTCCAAGGAACAAGGAGGTGGCATTAATGCTACCACATAATTTCCATGACACTTGAATCAAGCAAGTAAGCCTAGCTATATGGCTATAAAGAAAGCGCTTTATGGAGGCAACCCGGGATGTTTTTGTATTTGGTTTTCATTTTTTCATGCTTGGTGTAGAATTTTATTTTTATTTTATTTTAGTTAGTCTCTGATTTTTAAATAAAGTATAAAGTTTTTACCCATTTGGATGTTTAAAGTTGCAAACATAATATGGAGTTGTTGATTCATGCACTGCACTTTTTAGTGCACGGTTTTTGTGATTTTATGGTAACTCCTAAAATCTTGATAAAGTCACAGTATCTGTAACTTTTCATCCTATATATGCACGTAAATTGGCTAGATATTTTGACGTGTCTAAATCGTGCCACAAATTCTGTTTTGCTGCAGCAAAAATTCTAGACAAATTCTGCCTTTCTTTGTTAGATTCATCTTTTGAGTATCAAAATGATTTTTACTTGGAAATTTTGATATGCTAGAATGGGTAGAACATTATGTGATCTATTTTTCATGAAGATATAATTTTATTCTTGAGTAAAATAGCAGCAAGCATGATTTCTTTGTACCTCTAATGTCACCCCATAGAAAAGAATGTGCAAAAAAGTTTGTTTTGAAGTTTTTCACAGGGAATGGAGGAATATCACACTAACATGATTCAAGTATTATGAATATAATAAGCTTGGGGATTCCCAGGACAACCCACTGGACTCATTCGAAAACTCCTGGTTTGAGCACCTCTAAACTTTGTTTTTGGGCAACATAGAATTTTTGCAAAAACTTGAAGCGTCCTTGTTTTATTCGTGTCTAGTTTTGTTTTTTTAAGTGAAAGGACCTTCATATTGAGTGTTTATTATGAAGCATATGCCTTAGCTACTGGACCAAACTCTTTATCTCTAAATGTTCAAAGTAAATTGAGTTGCATGATTATAAAACAAAAAGAGGAATGCCTAAAACCTAAAAATTTATTTTGTGTATGGTATTTCTAGTTTCACATGGTCTATTGAGTTATGATTTGTTATGTGCCTTATTCATTGCTACTCCTTGCTAGTATACATAGATGTTTAATTTTAAGTGTCATTGATTGATGATGAATGAATAGTCTATGGATGCTATTGCATTGTTTTAGACCTCTTGCTGGCCAAAAGATTTAAATTCTTACACAAGCATTGACTGGTTTCTAAGCTCAACTCAAATCTGAAGTCTATCATACCTTGATGACCCACAAGTATAGAGGGTGTATCATAGTACTTTAGATAAATAAGAGTGTCGAACCCAACGAGGAGCATAAGGTGTTGACGAGCAGTTTTGATCGAGGATTCACTGTAACACTAGCAAGCAGGTTTGCAGGGGTATTTGGTATTGCAGATAAATAAAGTACGACTAAATAAAATGCAGTAATAATAATTGCAGTGAGTGGCCCAATGCTTTTTAGAGCAAAGGACAAGCCGGTCGTTTTACTTATGATGAACAAATGTTCCTGAGGACACACGTGAATTACGTCAAGTGCTTTCGCTTCACATAGCTGAATAATATTCAATGGTTTGGTAAGTGTTGTGTGGGTGAACCTATGCTAATGCACTACCCCATACTTGGACTAATACATACTTGTGATTATACCTCTTGCAAGCATCCACAACTACAAGAAAGTAATTAAGATAAATCTAACCACAACCTTAAACTTTGAGATCCTACACTCCCTCATGCACCGGTTTCCTAATAGGGGTTTGGGTTTCTATCGCTCCCGCAACCCCACAATTAGTAGCCAAATACACGATGCATTCCCCTAGGCCCATAAAGATGAAGTATCATGTAGTCGACGTTCACATGAAACCACTAGAAGAATAGCACCACAACTTAAATATTGAATCATTGCATATTACTCAACATAGTTCCACTACTAACAACCTGAATTTTCCCATGTCCTCAAGAACTAAATGAACTACTCACGAGCCATCATCATATGGATCATAATCAGAGGTGATATAATGATGAATAAGAATTTGGACATAAACCTTAATTCAATGGTTTCACTCAATAGCATCAACTACAAGGAGTAATCAACACCGGGAAAGTTTCCCCTATGAACTAGACAAGTATCAAACCCAAGATGTTACAACGGGAAGGCGTGGAGACGGCGGTGATGATGGCACCGGTGGTGGAGATTATGGTGATGATGATCCCGATGAAGTCCAGCTCAATGGCGGTGGCAATGGCGACGATCTCCCCTTTTCGGGGAGGAATTTACCTAGCAGATTTCAGCCTACCGGAGTTCTTTTCTCTCCCTCTGGTTCTCCGTCCCGTAGCGGTGGCGGAATATTTCTCTGGTCGCTCCTCCGATCTTAGGTTTCCCGAGGGGTTGAAATACGCGAGGGGGCATCGTCAGTAGTGGGCCAGGGCGCCCACACCATCCCTAGGCGCGACCTGTGGTGGGCTCGCGCCTAGGAGTGGTCAGGAGCCCCTTGGCCCATCTCGGCCTTCCCTTCTAGCTTTCTCCATCATCTGGAAAAATAGTATTTTCTGTATCATTGCTGGGAATTTTGGTCATCAGATATATGGTGCCTCGACGGTCCTTTTTCCAGCAGATTCCTGGCTCCAGCGGTTAATTCTTTAATAATCATCAAACATGCAAAAATAGATGGAATAACATAAGTATCACCTCTAAATATGAAATAAATCAATGAATAACAGTAAATTATGATATAGAATAGTGATGCAAATTGGACGTATCAACTTCCCCCAAGCTTAGACCTCGCTTGTCCCCAAGCAAAACCGAACTTAGTAAACCAGGCCACGGGTTTATGGAGTGAAGTGTCAATAAACAAAACACGGACAAGAAGCATCATACTTACCAATACACAATTCATTATAGACAGCAACTTCTTCTTATATAATTCAACTTGCAATGAGTAAGGAATCACTAAATAGAGGTGCATAGAGGAAATCATAATTGATGATGGCAAAATTTTGTTCTTGGTCAGAGAGCAATTAACAAATTGTACTTATCTTTAGAGCACAATCTTTATAATAGAGATTATTGCAGAAATCACATGCTCAATAATTACAATCTCTTTACAATCATAGATAGCTTTCAGAGTTATATCCATTCAGATAAATGCATTGTGCTACACAAGGAAGAATAAAAGAGAGGATTGAATGGATCAACATATATAAATGATTGGATCATAGCAACTCAAACTCTTGCTTGATGTAGAGGGAAATAGGTTTACTGACTCAACATAAAAGTAAAAGAAAGGCCCTGCACGGAGGGAAGCAAGATTACTCATGTGCTAGAGCTTTTTGTTTCAAAGGCAATAGGAGTGTTGAAAATATATTTTGAGAGGTATGCATGTCTATGTCAACGAATGACATTAAACAATTATCATATTTTCATATAGTGACCTCAAGAGCGGCTCCCATGTAGTTCTCCGTTGCACACCATTATTTAGGATCTCTCCGGTACATAATGTTGATCCAACCGTTTGAGTTTATTTTATATTTCGTTTGGGATGGGCACCCAACGCCTTGCTCTTTTTGCTATATTAAGGACTTAGCACATTATTCATGCTAGTCACGGAATGAAGTCATGAAAAGACAATAAACCATTCAATACTTCCTCATGAGCTAAGAACAAAACACAAAACAGGTAGTAATGTTTGAAGGTTTAAAGGTAGCCCACAAGCAATTCACTTTGGAGTGGCAGTGAAATACCACATATAGGTAGATATGGTGGACACAAATTGCCTGAGTTTTTGGTTCAAGGTTTGGATGCACGAGAAGCATTCCCTCGCAATACATGTCTTTGGATATCAAGGTTGGGTAGCAAGCATAAGAGTTGAGCGAAACAAACAAATATACATGTAATAGAAAACAATCATGCAATCTTCCTTGGAAGTACAAATGATTCAATCTTAATAATATTAAGCTTATGAGCCAACAAGATAGAAAAATAATGGAATAATGTATCTACATGTACTTCTCTCTTTTCTACTTAAGCCTCAAAGTAATGTTGCTACTGACCAATGCTAAGTTCGCCAAGAACAACTAGAATTACTTAATCCTCCCAAAGTGATACCAATACTAACCAACAAGATTAATCATATGATAGATGTTACAAAATAAAATAAGATGTGCAGAAAGTAAATGATAAAAAAACTTCTCATTAATATTCCATAATGGCAACTCACACCAAGGGATACATAGATAATCAACTAAAGGAGATACTTACACACTGCAAACTATCCTATATGATAACTTCGCTACTCATGATATGAATCTACTCAAAAGTAAATAGGTAAAAGATAATAGTGTGATACCGCGGCACTCCCCCAATCTTGGAACAAGCCAAGGGGATGCCAATACCAATGACGAATCATCTTCCGGCTGCTCCTTGCCCTTGTCGTTGTTGGTGGAGACCATGGTGCCTCTAAAACCAAGAACAAATCCTAGTAGAAACAGATCGAAACGAAAACATGACGAGAACACGATATACAGACCTCGGGGGATCCGGGGATTATATAGTAAAAAAAATTGTAACAAAAGGAAAAGAACAAGGCGAAACCGGGTCGGAAAGGGGCTCCAGGGCGCTCAGACCATGCCTAGGCGCAGCCTGGAGCTGGCCCGCAACTTGGGGTGGTTTGGTGCCCCTGGGCACCTTCTCGTACCCATTTTCTTCTCGTAATTTTTCATATTTAGCAAAACAGCAAAAACATAACCTGGAAAGCTTACCGCGAACTTTTTCTTACTAAAATTGTTACCTATTCGAAAACGGGCACTGCAGATTCCTAGATTGCTCCTTAATGAATTCTTCCGAAGTTACCACTTGAATAATCGATGTCTTCATTATAAGAATCTCCAGAAATATAATGTTTGAGTATTTGCCCATTCACCACCTGTGTAGTGTTATCCTTCAATGAAGCATTTTTTATGGCACCAGAACGATACACCTCTTCAATAATAAAAGGCCCTTCCCATTTCGAGAGTAATTTTCCTGCAAAAAATCTGAGACGAGACCTATACAATAGAACTTTATCACCGACATGGAATTCTCTCTTTAGAATTCTCATATCATGCCACCTTTTAACCTTCTCTTTAAATAGTTTAGCATTTTCATAGGCTTCATTCCTCCATTCATCTAGAGAACTCAAGTCAAGCAACCTCTTCTTACCGCTAGTTTAAAGTCTCTATTAAGTTCTTTCACTGCCCAATACACTTTGTGTTCTAATTTTAAAGGCAAGTGACAAGCTTTTACATAAACCATTTTGTAAGGAGACACACCCATAGGATTTTTATAAGCAGTTCTATAAGCCCATAAAGCATCATTTAACTTACTAGCCCAATTCTTCCTAGATTCATTAACAATATTTTGCAAGATAGATTTAATCTCTCTATTAGATAATTCTACTTGCCCACTTGTTTGAGGATGATAAGCTGAAGAAATTCTATGATTAACATCATATCTAGCAAGTGTCTTTCTAAAACCACCATGAATAAAATGAGAACCCCCGTCAGTCATAAGATATCTAGGCACACCAAATCTAGGGAAAATAACATCCTTAAGCATTTTTAATGAGGTTTCACCATCAGCACTCTTTGTAGGTATAGTTTCTACCCATTTAGTAACATAATCAACATCAACAAGTATATGAGTACCTTCTGAAGGACGAAAAGGACCCATAAAGTCAAATCTTCAACATTCAAATGGTTCAATAACAAGAGAATAACTCATAGGAATTTCATTGCGTCTAGAAATATTACCAACTCTTTGACATTCACCACAAGATAAAATAAACTTTCTTGCATCTTTAAAGAGCGTAAGCCAATAAAAACCTGATTATAGAACCTTTTGTGCAGTTCTATCTCCAGCATGATGTCCTCCATAAGCACTACCATGACATTTTCTCAATATATCATGTTGCTCATATTTCGGAACACATCTTCTCATAATACCATCCACTCCTTATTTATATAAGTGTGGGTCATCCCAAAAATAATGCCTCAAATCATAAAAGAGTTTTCTTATTTGCTGAGCTGTAAATGTTGGAGGCAAATACTTGGAAACAATAAAGTTAGCATAATCAACATACCAAGGACTCTCACGCGAGGTTACTTTTATTGCAGCCAATTGTTCATTTGGAAAACTATCATTAACAGGAATATGATCATAAGAAATATTTTCCAATCTAAACAAATTATCAGCAATAGGATTTTTAGCGCCCTTCCTATCTACAATATGCAAATCAAACTATTGTAAAAGCAACACCCATCTAATAAGACTAGGTTTAGCATCTTTCTTTTCCATAAGGTATCTAATAGCAGCATGATCGGTATGGATAGTAACGTTCAAATCAACAATGTAAGGTCTAAACTTATTACAAGCAAAGACTACAACTAAGAATTCTTTTTCAGTAGTAGCATAATTCTTTTGAGCAGCATCAAGAGTCTTACTAGCATAATGAATAACATTGAACTTCTTATCTACTCGGACAGCACCTACTGCAAAATCACTAGCATCACACATAATTTCAAAGGGTAAATTCCAATCAGGTGATTGAACAATAGGAGCAGTGGTTAAAGCCTTCTTTAGAGTTTCAAAAGCTTCCTTACAATCATCATCAAAAATAAAAGGTAAATTCACCGTTGGATGGGGGTCTGACCCAACACATGCCTCTCCCATGCCTTCTTGACCATATCTAACAATCCATCCCTATGTAGTCATCCAAGTTTAAATTTAAATTGTTGTCTATGTTGGGGAGTTGGAATTCCAGTAGTCAATAGTATGGGATCATGATCTGGCAGAGCCACTAGACAAGGTAGATCCCGTACCGAGACCATGGGGTCTTTAACTTCCCATTCTGAGTCCAGCAGTACACGATCTAGTTTCTCGCAAGTCGGCTCCGGAAGACTATTTTCCCGTGTAATTTGTCTCCCAACCATTGAGATCTCCCTTAAATCCAAATTGTCAATGACAACATTGAACATGAATGGCCAATGCTTGTTGAACCTCCCCTTGCTCTTCTCATGAGAGTATCTAAGAAAATTAAAATCACCTCCTATAATGATAAGATACGGATTATCTTTCACTAGATTAACTATTTCACGAAGTAAGGCAGGTTTGAGAGTGTCCTGAGCAGCCAGTGGCAAAGGACGGAAAAAATTTGAGGTACAAACTAAAAAAAACAATGCAAGTACCAAAATAGACGTAAGACATGAACGTCATATATGATTCTAACGAAATAGTTTAGTACGATAAAAACAAAGACATATTTGAGATACGTAGAGCCCAAAAACATAACAATAATACCACCTTAATGCCAAAGCTTTACTTTTTTGTAAAATGAATGATGTTATCGATTAATACTTTTAAATATCCATCGTGAGCAACTAGGTCTTAATGATCTTTGTCGCCAAGAAACCCTTCCAATTCACCTTCTCAATGAGGTGATAATGTATTTGATGAAATCATGATGTGTCTTTCAAATATCAAGAAATCTCTAAATTTTTAATTCTACACGTTTGAATAATGAATATGACAAAGTTATCCTGCATATACTAAGATTCATGATAAATCTCTGTAATAGGAATACAAAATCATTGTTATTTACATTGAACCTAAAATATGAGTCCATGTTTCCAGTGCTAAGTCAATTTTACACAATGTTCACTAAAGCAAGCATAACTTTCTCATACGGAGTCAGTTTTTGATGCACGACCACTCAAAATATTCAGAAAAAACATGTGCATCTAAATATATTCACCAAAAATCAAGGGAGGGTGGCTGCCCTGCCTTGCCCAGTTGCCCTAAGGGGAGCTTCGCCCCTGTGAGCAGCCCCATACACGGGAACCAGACTCCAAATAAAATTATCAGATTTATTTCGAATATATAGTTTTATGCGAAACTCACCACCCGAAGTATCTAATATTTCCATATTCTTTAAGCTTTCAAGGATTGCTTCTCTTTCTTAGTCCAACTGGATTGTTCTATGCATGAATTCACACAATTGAAAATCATCCATTTACTATCGAGGTGTAAGCATGTGCTAATCTTAATTACAACCAGTCGATCCCAACAGTAACTTTGCCAAATCAATCATGCCTGGCCTTATCACTGAAATTGCTAACTTGTATGTCTGTTCTTGAGCTCTAATGCATGGTTATTCTTCACGTCGAGTGCTCAAGGATGCAACAATGATATACACTTGTATAGTTTTGTGCCGGAATAAGATTTCAAACTAGTTTGTCCAGAATTGGCACTTTTTTTGTCTTTCGTGAGGGAGGGTCTTGAGGTGGTTTCTGGATGTCTTCTTCAGTTCTGCTATATATATGGTTTTAGAAGGAGATCGCAGTCAATTGGCCAATCAGCACAGAAGTTACAAAAAGATCTTTTCCGACCCAATTTAACAAGGGAACGATCAGGAAGTAGTTCTAGCTTCGTAACATGGAGAGAAGAATTACAATAACATAAGCTGAAATTTAGAAGTAGCCACCTTGATCGACAGGTAAATAGGTAATAGGCACCAAACGAAGTCCCTGGCTCTCCCAGTAAATATTTAAAAGAGCTATACGTCAAATTAGTTTTATAGCATTATCATTGTGATTCAGTAGGCCGTAGTGAAGCACGTGCAATATGCCAGATTGCCAGTTGTTGAAATACTCCTATCCTAGTCAACAGTCATAGAGTATGGAATCATGTACACACTTAATCAGTTCGAGACACGTCACACACTCTTTAATTAATTGATTCAATTTGTCTCCAAATTTATTGAATCAAATACATGTGTATCTACTCCTTAATTTGTTGAAATATTCCGATCCTACTAGCAAATGTTGAGTGAATTAATTTTAAGGGTATATACACTCTACAATCATTGAGTACGCGCCGTCATGCATGAGAGATAATTATTGATCAAAACAAAAACTATAATGAAAACGCAAGACATGTGTACATGTGCCAGAGCGGCGCATTCTTTTTTAATCCGATCGCGTGTTGTTGCGACTCCGGAATCCCGATTCCCCGGTGCTAATCATGCGTATTTATCGGATGCTTGCAGCAGGAGTATTTGTCTTGTGCGCCTAGGTAAATTTCGTCAATTAAACCACGTTTTTTCCTTCACAGCAGGCAATATATAAGGAAACGGGTGAGGGGACTAGCTAACTTGACAAAGGTCTCTTCGAGAAGGCAAAAGGCATCTATATTCAGACATTTGAAACAATATGGATATATATGTATGCCAGGCTTCTACTTTCTTTGTTCTCTTTAATTCTACTAGCCCAACTGTATTTTACTGAAATTCCAGTATCACTTGACTATAAGTGAAGGTCACTATGATAGTCTCGTTAATTAATGTGCACTGGAACTGATCATACGCATCCTAAATAGTACTCCCTCCGATCACAAATATAAGACGTTTTATTGAAATAGATACATCCTATAGTGAGTGAATCTACACACTAAAAATTGATTACATACATATCAAACTAGATGAATGTAAAAAAACTAAGACGTCTTATAAAGTGAACGGAGGAAGTATTATTTCACTATTTAGTATCATGCATGCATTTATGTTTACTCTACAGAATTATACAATTTCACTACTCGTGCACAATCTCGGTCACACCTTCGGTATTTTAACCCATTAGATCATCATGCCATGATCATAAAAAAAGATCATCATGCTAAGAAATTAAACTTAAACTTGTTCTCTACCGCTAGACGTGACATTAATTTGATGGGAAATCTTCCGTCGTAATAAAGTTCAAGAACAATGCATGAATACTAATGTTCAGTTTATTTTAGAATTAAGGTTGCGCAGTAGTTTTGTGATTCAGTTTTTCTTTTTTAGATAAAGGGAATATATTAATATCAGAAAATACCAATTACATCCAGCTGCAACAACGCCCGACCCTAGTGGCAGTACGGATGCATACTGCCAAAAAATAGTAAAGAAAACTAAGAAATAAAAGTCCCACTACAACATTGCAGACCTAGCAACAACAATACAACCACCACCGTGACAACACCTGAAATACAGACTCTCCAAAAGCGACGCCTCCAAGAAGGAAACAGTGCACCAGCGCCGTCGTCGCTCGACTAAAGGTCTTAAGTTTTCACCCTGAAGATAGTCCCCACACTCAAAATAATGCCTCCAACAAGGTCATTGCCAGACACAACCAATTAAGGCCAAACCTTGGGTTTTTACCCTGAGAGATAAGACTCTGAACTTCACCTGTGCTGCCGCCCCCACATGCATACCACAGCTGCGGAGCCTGGAACGCCTGCCGCCCCACATGCATACCACTGCTGCGGAGCCTGGAACGCCAAGAAAATCCCTCAGCATCACGGAGACTCGAACCTCCTTTAGCCAGTCCACCAATTCGGACTTCATGATATTCCTTCTTATGACTTCACCATGGACCGAAGAGTCACTTGATGTCCACACAGAATAGAGCTTCGCGCCGCTCCCTCCGGAACCAAACGGTCAGAATAAAAACATGGGTGCGCGCGACCGAATACCACCCGATCCAGCAAACTCCAGGCAAAAGATGCACTGTTCCATTCGCCGGCGGAGCTTTCCGGAACTCATCTCTCCAGCCAGATCAAGGCAAACTGACCTCCGGTAGATCTTCATCTTCGCTTGCGAGAAACCCGAGGACCGCCACCAAAAACAAAGCAAGACCAGCAGCCCCACGCCGCCAGTTCCTCCTGCCGGATCACCAGGAAAGAGGACGGCAGCGCGGATCATGCGTACCACCACCGAACCA
Organism: Lolium rigidum; assembly: GCF_022539505.1. Classification (NCBI taxonomy): domain Eukaryota; kingdom Viridiplantae; phylum Streptophyta; class Magnoliopsida; order Poales; family Poaceae; genus Lolium; species Lolium rigidum. The sequence continues at coordinate 61,453,717 of NC_061508.1, forward strand.
TCACCGGGGGCGGAGGCCGCCACCGCTCCACGAATCCTCCATGGCTACCGACGGAGAGCATCAGGCCCCGGCCAAGTAGCCATGCCGCCCGGCTTCCTCCACCGGTGATTCATCACCTCCCATGGAACTCCGCCGCGGAAGCCCTCTCCTCCCCTCCGTCGTTCGACGAAAGGGGCGCGGCCACCGCCGTCGGGGCCGGGGCCGGGCCGTGGCCGGCGGCAGCAGCGGCTGAGGGCGGCGGTTCGGGGGCGGCTGCTCGTGGTGGGGCGGGCGGATCCTCCGCCGCCGCCCGGGAGGGGGCGGGAGAGGAGGAAGGCGGCGGCTAGGTTAGGAGGAGGAGGCGGCGGCTTGGTTAGGAAGAGGAGACCGATTCAGTTTTTCTGAATGAATGCTTTGAAATCAAGAGGGTTGCTGAACCAAACCGAACCCCAATAAAATGTCATTCTTATTTTACTTGAAAACGATGATATTGTCGCATTTCTGATCCCAACTCCCCGAGAGAAACAAAAATGATATGTTTGCTGGTGCAAGCATTGTAAACCATGATTGATTGACTAACCTCAGAAAACACTTTGGACGGTTACTTTCGTCATTGTGCTTGGAATCTCATCAGTGGCTAGAGCATTCTTAGTCAAAGTCACAGGTCAAGTTAAATATAGTTTAAATGTAGGAACCCAATAGATAGGAAAAAAGAGGGTGTCATCTTTCATTGTCTCTATATAAATGATAGAGCCGCGCGCTGCGGTCTACACACTGCAGGCAATCTAACTTTTAGCCTCCCAGTTGTGAAGCGAATCATCGTCGATCACTTGTGAATAGCTATGGAGGCAACAAGGGACGTTCGCATGGCTACTGGCAACGGAGAGAACAGCTACGCCGCCAACTCCAGGCTCCAAGTCTGTACCCTACACTGTCGTTTCGTTTCATGCGGCTTTTGATTTATTGTTGTTCCGTGCATGTATGTGTGCAGGAGAAGGCCATTTTGGAGACAAGACCAGTGCTCCGCAAGGCCATAGAAGATGTGTACACGTTGCTGTCCGCCCGCCGGAGCACGATGGTCGTTGCTGACCTTGGCTGCTCATCGGGTCCGAACACTCTGCTCGTTGTCTCCGAGGTGATGGGCGCGATCCGCGCCTTCACTCGCAAGCAGTCGGAAGAACGGCGTGGCGTTGAGGTGCAGTTCTTCCTGAATGACCTTCCGGGGAACGACTTCAACCTCGTCTTCCGATCACTTGAGCACTACGACTACCTCGGCGGAGGGAAGGAGGCGCCGCCCTACTATGTAGCAGGGTTGCCGGGATCCTACTACAGAAAGCTTTTCCCTTGCCGAAGCGTTCACCTCATCCACTCCTCCTACTCCCTCATGTGGCGTTCTAAGGTACATATGCATGCATACCTTGCATGCCCTGCAGCGTGATAAGAATTCTTTATTTTTTTTGTTAGACTATGTATGACCGGAAATTTACTTTTGAACTTGGGAGCATATCATCCTGCAACCCGACAAAAATATTTTAAAATACACAAAAAATCAAAAAAAAAATTGGCGCATATGTCGACATTATATGTGTGCACACCAAATTTCGCAGAAAACCAACATTTTTTTTGTGTCTTGTGTAAAAAAGATAAAATAATGTCTTGTGAAAAGCCTTTTTAAGCCCCAAAATTCTGTCATTTTTACACAAGACACACAAAATGTCGGTTTTTCATGAAACGACTTTATGAGCTCATAGTATATTGAGGCGTACAAGTAAAAAAATTGTATTTTTCTTGAAATTTCAAACAGCCTTTAAAAGTCGTTTTGAAAACTGGAAGCATATACTCCCGGGTGCAAAAACGCCTCAGTCCATGACATGTATGCCATCCTTTTTTTTGGAATTCGCCAACTCCATCTAGTTTTCTTTAGAGCATCTTCAGTCGCGTTCCTCAAAACATTTTTCAAACGTGATTTGGGCCACGTCGAACGTTTGACCGTTCCCAGCAGCGCTTCCCAAAGCCCTGTTCAGTCCAGTGTGGCCCAATATGTTGTCCGTCATCTCGAACCCATTCCCGTTACACAGAGAAAGGTGCGAGGGCACCGGACGCAGTACGGAGACACGTCGCGAGTAGCGGCCCGCCCCTATGTACACGCGTGAGCGTGGGGATACAAAAATGGGGCAATGAAGATGGGCTAAGGGTGGTAGATCCATCTTCCCATAGTAAAAAATAAATCAATATTAATTGCACGATTAAGAAAACAATGTAGATCTTGTGCCAAAAGGAAGCACTTGTATTACATGATTTTTTTTCAAACGAAGCTAAAAGCTCTGGGTTTGACTGTCGTCAGATAACGGAACAGAGTTTGTTCGATTCACACCCTCAGGAAAAGCAGACCAAAATAGAAGAGGAAAAGAAAATCTAGCACCAAACATCTAGCACAAAGACCAGAGCATAAATCCAACTCCAAACCAGAATCGCAGCAACTTGCTGAAAAGACCGAACTTTATCCTAGAACTTTTATTACACACTGGTTTTAGAAAGAAAAAAGAAATACTACAGATTATCAGGTTCTTGGAGTGACCAACATCAGGATCTTTCTGCATCAGCTTCTTTTTCAGCATTCACGTGATTGGTCTTCTTCCTACGAAGAGCCCTGATCATCAGTAATTTGCAGCTACCTTTTCCTTGAAGTAAAAGCATGTATAGCAGAGCTACCGCCTGAAGTGTGTTGGAAGCTGCTAAAATTTCAATTTTATCATTGCCTGTTTCCAGTCCCACCCAGTACCTAAAAAAGTGCAGGCATAGCAAATAATATCAGCAGGCAATCGAATTAATTTGAACTTAAAACATGCTCTATTTCTTAACTTCCACAGAGCTCAACCGGGGGCTGCCACCCCAACTACATGCATATTTGTTCTCCCATGAAAGGCTTCTACAGTCCAACCAAACTATTGGGTAAAGTTGCTAGGTCTGTTTACATCTCCAATTGATTTACTCACCATACTCCACATAAATTTAGCTGCAAGGCAATTAAGAAAGAGATGATGGATGGTTTCTAGGTCATCACCAAACCTGCATTTGAAATCACCCTACCGAACCCCTTATTGTATATTATCCTTGCTACCAATGTCATTATGCATAATTAACCAACACCAAATCTTTATTTTTGGTGGAACTTTAGCTTTCCAAAAATGTTTAAAATTTATGTTCACCATATTTTGATGAATCTTTTTTATACATAGATTTCATTGTGAAGACCATAGATTTTGTTTAATTCTAGACAGGTTTGTTCCTCCCCTCACCTAGAGGACATGTCAAAATATTGCGAGTCATCATCATTAATTGTTCTTGTTGTTCCTCATCTAACCACCACCACCTCCTATAGTTAAACTGCCAATTCATATTAGCAGCATCAACAACATATATTCTTTTGTTCTACACACCTCGAAAAGACTATGAAAGGTTTTTATGGTTTCTTCAGATGCACCAAGCATCATCCCAAAAAACTAGTCCACATCCTTGCTCCAATCCTCCTACTTTTATTATCCACATATAGATGTTTCACTTTCGTAATATCGACCACAAGAAGAATTAGATTGTTTGTTCTCCACTAGAGCAATATGCTTGTTATGCACTGATGACTGCAAGTGCACATCTCTTTAATAGCTAGTTTCGAAGTAAGAGTATTGAACCACGAAGAGATAGATTGCTAAGGATCTTAATGCTCCTAATGACCATTATTATAGTATACTTAATTGGATGGAGCTCCGTAATTGGATGACAACAAATCAACCATCAATGTCATCCCTTATAATCACCATAGCGATTAATGGTCGGCCACTTCAATCCGACTATAATTAAAGGTTTCCATGTGGATATGAATAGGTTCAATGAGTCTCCTCATACCCCGCTTGAATAGGTAAAACAAATATCCGATGCGACATGTCACTTAGAACCTTCAATAAGACCCTCTACCGAAGAGTAGTTCCCTTTCTCGTCCCGAAGGAATTGTGTGGTCGACTTCACACAAGATCAAGAGAGACAACTAATACATACAATCATAAATTAAGGAATGAACAATCTTTATTTCATCATAATGTTTCTGGGGTTTCTCCATCTCCCCAAGAACAAAGAAAACTGCACACTCATGGAGGTAATCAGCCGCATCATAATAAATATGCATATTACACAAATGGATGAATAAATACTTGTGCAAATCCACCATGGAATATAGAAATTACAACAAGAATGGAGGAAAATAGATGTAGTTGTTGATGACGACGGTGGTGATGGCTATGGTGATGATGAAGATGATGCTTGAGCCTCCAAAGATCTTCGTAGTTCCCGGGATCGATGCCCTCTACTAGTTCCCCCTCCGGATCTCTGTCGGAGGTATGCTTTCGCGAGGCAGATCCTCCGACACCTATAACGGGCTTCAATACGGGCGGGTTGTGCCCGTATCGTTGCTCATTAAACTCCTGGTGCTTGCATCTTTGATGGCTTTTCACCAGCATTCGTAAATAATTTATTCAGAGCACTTCTGCACCTTCAGTTTGGTGAATTTATCTTAAAAAATAATAGCTTTAAAAGGTGTTTTCACCGCTCCTTAAGATTTCGGGATCCTGACGAAAAAAAACATAGAAAGGTTATGTAACTAGTGCAAAAACTATAAGGTAAAAATGCTACAATTTAGACTCATCATGCACATAGTTAGCTTGTCTTAAACCCTGCCACAACCCCTCTCCACTCTCTAGTTTCCACCACCATTTACATACCAAACTTGAGTTCATCTTTTCCAATTTTTTGGTTCCTAGTCCCTCTTGTTCTTTTGATCTACAAATGATTTTTCACTTTACCATATGATACTTTTTAGTAAAATGAACTCCTGGCCAAAAAAAATCTTCTATGATTTTCAAAAAAACTTTTAAATCCCTGGTTCTCAGCCTAGACACTTCTCTTCCAGGTAAAAACATAGAATCACGTGCCATCCATCTAAATTTTTCAAACTTCTCTCCTCTATAAGTTTTAAAACCCTTTCTCAGCCTAGACCAACTCACTTGTGCTCCAAGATATTTCAATGGACATCAACCTAGCTGACAATTAAAAATGTAAGAGTAAATTTCTAGCTTCACACTATCTTTAATAGTAATCATAATTTCCTATATACAAATTTTGACATTTATTGCCATATCCAGATTATCTTGATGTGAGCCCTTAGATGAACTGGTGCGTGCATGTACGCTCCACACACGTTGAAACCTCAGTTGGAAATGGAACAAAAGATGGATCTTAGTATATTAAAGGGCAATTGGAAAATGCATGATAGTTCATTTTCTATAATCAGTGTCTCCTCTATAATAATAAATTACCTAGCAGGTTCCTGAGGAGATCTCCAATTCCACTCACCTGAACGAAGACAACATCTACATCGGAATGGATACTCCATTTGTTGTGATTAAGTTGTTCCAGGAACAATTCCAAAAAGATTTTGAGTTATTCCTTACACTGCGTTCCAAAGAGCTTGTCAGTGGAGGCCGAATGTTGCTAACATTTATTGGCCGGAAGAATGAAGATATGTTAACGCATGGGGAAGTAAGCACAGTGTTTGAACTGGTTGCCAAGTCAATCCGATCTCTTGTACTAAAGGTACATACATTCTATGGCAACACTTTTTTTCCCTGTAACTCTGTGTACTAACGGAACACACACACATTGTTACCTTTGAATGATATTGCCGGGGATTTCAATAATAGTACTACTTTCTTACAACTTATATGAAGCATTATTTTTGTGCATGAAACATAGGGCCGTACTGGAGAAGGAGAAGCTGGACTCATTCAACCTGCCCTACTATGCCCCATCGGTGAAAGAGGTGAAGGAATTGATCGAAAAGAATAGTCTCTTTGACATTGACCACATTAAACTCTTTGAATCAAACTCGGGATCCTCAAGATGACTCGGACGGTAATGTCACACTTGATCGTGCCGACAGCGGGGCGAATGTTGCCAAGTGCATAAGGGCAGTCCTAGAGCCACTGATTGTAGACCACTTTGGCGAAGAAATTATCGAGGAGTTGTTTGTTGAGTATGGCTCCATTGTTGCAGAGCATCTGGAGAAAGCCAAGGCCAAGTACCCCATCATTGTGGTGTCCTTGAAGAAGCCCATGCACTGAATATGTCACATACATAGCTCAACATTTCTGAACCTCAAGTAGTTCGTGTATAGATATCATCTCCTCTATGATCTCACATGTACCTTTTCAATTCTCTTATGCGCTAAGTAACAAAACCAAAAACAAATCTGAAATTCATTAATAAATTCGTGATGGCTAGTAATAATCAGCCATGAACTTTGCATGCCTTCATAGAGATAAAAGAGATTTTGAAAACCCGTCTTCGATGGACTATCCATCTCTATATTATTTTTTATCAGAGTAATTATGTATGCATGTTTAAAGGACAATATGGTCCCATGAAAATAAACATATATGTTAATGAGTAGTCATGAAGCTATCGTAGGTCCATACAATATGAGTCTCACAACCCGGGCGTCACAAGTGCTCGAGTGATCCCAAGCCCCGCATCTAGTTATGATAGGTGGGAACTTGGAGGATATAAGGGTGATCACATAGAATCCATGACTTGATTATTATGATGAGATATATTCTCTCGTTTAGTTGTGAACATATTATATTGTAACACAAAATTGAAGACTTGGAACCAAAAGCTTCACCTCTATATGAAATACATGAGGAGCTTCATCATCGTCAACCTCAATTACCTCTGAAGAATAGTTCTAGCCACCATCAACAAGACCTAAAACTATGGATTCAATCTAGCTCTTGTACTCATTTAAACACCATCTACATTATAAAATAGCAGCATGATTTAGGGGTATTACTTATCCGAGGGCCTGAACAACCCGAGTAAAACCATAGTGTCTATTGTCGCGGATGTGATTCCCTCGAGCTCTTGTTCCCTCTCTCTACGGTATGTATGACTCCCTCTAGAATTGTAAGATGGGCGGTAGATTAATACCATTAACAATATTAAAGAATGGTGACAACCGTAACTAGATATGAGGTATATGATTTCCTCGTAGGGTTGATGGTTAATTTAATATGGTCTAAACCTTGGTTATCACTACCCCGTGCTTGTCTTTTTCATCATAACATTTTACTATACTTAAAAGAATGTTTCCATTAATGTAATGGTTAGAGGTCCAAACCCTTGGCCCCTGTCACCTAATGCATGTATTTTTGATAATTATTCTCATACTGAAAGTGAAAGTCCCTACCCTAGTGGATTTGTGTGTTTGTTGACAACACAAGAAGAATTATTGTGTGCTAAGTATGTAAGTATATTTGATGAGATGCA
>NC_061508.1:61461169-61593743 GCF_022539505.1 Lolium rigidum
CTTGCTATATGGTGGACCCCACATACTAAATGGGCTGGCCCATTAACGGAAAGTGGGATCCACTCGTGCTTTTGGCCGACCAGCGGCTTGGTGGGCCGGCCCATTTGATCTAATGTGGACCCCACGCACAAAATGGGCCGGCCGATTAGCGAGAAAGTGGGACCCACGTGCTAATTGGGCCGGCCCAATAACTTCTTGGGCCGGCCCACTTGCTTTAAGGTGGACCCCGCTTGGTAAATGGGCGGCCCGATAACATGAAAGTGGGTCCCACATGTTTTGTGGGCCGGCCCTTTTGCACTGTTGACCGGTCAAAGGAGTGCATTCGGCCCGGCCCACATGCTTAGTGGGCGGCCCATTAATGTTTTGACCGATCAACCTTAGAGGTTAGGCCGGCCCACGTAACTAATGGACCAGCCCGGCTATATAGTTGACCGGGTCAAACTAAGTCGGCTGGCCCGGCCCGCAAACTTAATGGGCCGGCCCGCTTAAGACGTGGCGAGGCCTCGTGTGGGCCTACCATCTACCACGGGGTTTCGGCGGTTAACGCCGTTCGCCGCCGATTAACGGCGTCGGCCACGTGTCGGTTTGCATGACGTCGGCGGTCAACGGGCTCCCGGAAACACTACGCAGCGGTCCGATTTTCCGTGGCGGAAGGGCGCCCAAGCGCGACGGACCGAAAAAAATCGTCGTAGGACTTTGCACGACGCGGTTTCGACAACGGAACCCATATCGTCGGGTTAGGCCCATAGGCGACGAAAAATACCCCTTAGCGGACGATTTTGAGACGTTGTCTATCAGAACTTTTCTTGTAGTGCCTGCAAACTTGTTTGCTAGTGTTTACAGTGAATCCTCGATCAAAACTGCTCGTCAACACCTTCTGCTCCTCGTTGGGTTCGACACTCTTATTTATCGAAAGTACTACGATACACCCCTATACTTGTGGGTCATCAATGCCCCAACCAAAATTTGTCGAGTCGATACTATATTGTCTTGATATTGTCGCTCCCTTGTCATCAATATTCATCGGGTGCGCGACCAGCGCTCCCGATGGGAGTAGCCCCCGAGGCTACAGCCGAGTGTTTGCACTTGGGCGTAGGCTTAACTTTTGCTGTTAACCAACTCTGTATTTTTTCATTATTCGCCTCGTCTTATCAGCAGTATATGATCTATACTACTGATAAGAGTAGCCCCCGAGCGTATGTTCGGGTGCTTGCATCTGGACATAGGCTCTAAATTTTATACTTTTCGACATATATTATATTGACAACTCGAAGATTTTCTCGAACGTGACGTCGATGCTGACGAAGACCATGCATTGTCGCCTTCAGAAGTTACGACCGCTGGTGGACCATTGTTATGTGGGTCCAAGCTTCTGGTCTCTCTCCATTTCGCACGAAATGGGGCTTGCACGTTCTCCAAAAACCCCAGCACGCGTGCAGTAACTTTTTCGTTTCCAAAATAAACTGTAAAATACTTTTTACCGTGCTGCCACGCGTCAGACCAGGATGGTTATGCGCATATTAACTGTTCCACCATTTCATCTTCTTGGTTATAAGGGTAATCCTTGGATCCCCTTTTCTCTTTCACTCTGCCGCACGCATCCTCTGTTCCTGCCATTGCCCTAGCTCCCATTCGCCTTGAGCACCTCCGGCGCCCAGCTACTCTTTTCCTTTTCTGTTCCACTGCTCCGTCGCCATGGCTCCTCGGACCAAATGCACCAAGAACATCGCCGCCGGTACCTCTGCCCGCATGGAAAAGGAGAAAATTTCTGGATGGGAGAGATCCAAAATCTCTTCTCAGGACCACCGCATGCTCAAGAAGATGGGCTTGCTCAAGGATGAAGCGATGCAGATGCTAGGGAATGAAAATATCCAAATCCTCCTGAAGGTTTCCGGGTAATTTTCACTGACTTTCTTGTCCGTGGATTATCCATTCCAGTCCACAAATTCCTTCGTTGGCTTGTTTTCATTTATGGGATTCAGCTTCATCAGCCGACTCCCAACTCTATCCTCCACATATCTACCTTTATCACCTTGTGCGAGTGCTTCCTTGGCATCCACCCCCACTGGGGCCTGTGGAAGCGCATTTTCTACCTCCACCGGAACAACTCGAAGAATGCCATCTACAATGTAGGTGGTGTCTGTATCTATGTGCGGCCGGAGGACGGTTATTTTGACTTGAAGTTTGCCAACTCCATCCAAGGCTGGCGCATGAAGTGGATGTACACCAAGGATGAATCAACTGCCACTCAACAATATGGCCTTTCTCCCCTCGACATGTCGCAAGAAATTTTGAGGCGCAAATCTTGGGACGCGGAAGCTACACCCACTAGTAACATATGGGTCTTCAATGACGATATGATACTGATGGTTTGGAAATCCGTCAAGGATTGTCTTTTTTATGACGATAGGGCGTTTTTGCGTCACAGATGGCGATTTGGGCTGCTCGGCCCGAAAAAACAGTGACGTGCGAGGTCTAAACATTAGCGATTATGCAGAAATGAGCGTCGCGGGTGGTTGGCGGCCCGAACTGCTGAGTCAGCAGTGGGCGCGTGTCACAACAAGTGGGCTTCGGGCTGGTAGACACACCTGACCCACACCCTGCATGCTCCTGTTCACGTACTTTTGTGTCTGCCCGCACAACAGTCCAAGGCCTGCAGCACTGGGACCCATGTTTGTAAGGGGAGACAACCACCGTCTGCACAAATGTACCTAGCCTGCACCACTCGGGCCCGCATGTCAGGTGCCAACACGACCCACCTACATGGGGCCGCCCGTTTCGATAGCCTCCTAGCATGCGAAGTGGACCAGAACTGTCAGTACCACCAACATGGGTTCCAGATGTCAGTTGCCATGCTAAAACATTTTGCGCACGTGCCAGCACAAGTGTCTGCCTGCCGTCAATTCTGGACGCATGGCCCCGCAGTTCAGAGCCTGCTGGGACCCTTCTCTGAGAGTTTTGGTGGGTTCGGCATGCCAGAGATCTGTGGGGGCCGCATTTCACAGCCTGTTGGGACCCTTCTCTGAGAGTTTTGGTGGGTCCGGCATGCCAGAGATCTGTGGGGGCCGCGTGTCAGAGCCTGCTGGGACCCTTCTCTGAGAGTTTTGGTGGGTCCAGCATGCCAGAGATCTATGGGGGCCGCATGTCAGAGCCTATTGGGACCCTTCTCTAAGAGTTTTGGTGGGTCCGGCATGACAAAAATCTATGGGGGCCGCATGTCAGAGCCTGCTGGGACCCATCTCTGAGAGTTTTGGTGGGACCGGCATGCCAGGGATCTGTGGGAGGCGCATGTCAAAGCCTGGTGGGACCCACGTATGACAATTTTAGTGGGTCGGCATGCCAGAGATCTGTGGGGTCCGCATGTCAGATCATGGTGGGTCCCAGCATGGCCGAGCTTGGTGGGCCCAACGTGCCAGAGTGTGGACCTGATATGTCAGAACTTGTGGGGCCCGTGTGTCAAAGCTTGGTGGGTCCCTGGTCCCAACCACGTCGGACCCACATGCAGTCGTGGGACCTACTGGATTCACTATGTGTCCCACATGTCACCTACGCGTCGTGGTGCCCTTGGGCCAGATTGGCTGACTAAAGGACCAAGGCCAATTTACTCAGGTCGAAACAAGACACGCAGAGGAAATTACTTGGCCCAATTCCAATTTATTCAGGTTGAAACAAGACACAGAAGAGCCCAGAATATATTTGAAGCCAAATAATGGGCCCAAGGCCTATTCGTGGAAAGTTATATCCCGGCACAGATAGAATTCCCATACTACGCTGAGACCGTCTCCAGTTCGCAGCTCAAGCTGCTGTAGGCCCAGTTCAATGTTCTACCATGAATGAAGGTCGACTTGTATTAGGCCCTTCTTTGGGTTACCCGCAATATTAATAAAAAAAGAAACCCCTCAAAAAATCAGTAAAAAAGAGGAGCACAACGGGTAGTATTTGACAAGCAAACGGGCCTATTTGGCAGAAAGTATGTCGTGACCAACACTTGATTGCGTACAACTCATCCGCTTTACTTTGATGCCCGAGTAATGTTAATTTTCAAACTTTCAAACATCAGAACAAGACACAGTCACATTCACCACTACGGTGAGAGTAACCCTGTTGAAAAAAATCAGCTTTTCTCTTGTTTTTATGAAATATTGGGCAGACCTCCATAACCTGCCTAATGCAATTGTTCGAACCTCTACCTTGTGCCACCATGTTTCTTTTTGTAGATCAACAGGGACCTCATCCCCGGTTCCATTGATAAACAACGAAACCTGAAAGTGTCGCAGGTTCATTACAGGGATTACATTTTGCAGAAAACAGTGTAGCGTAGACATAAACAACAAAGTTTTTTTCACAGCTACAGAGTTGGAACAAAAGTTTTTTCCAAGCGACCCACTAGTGGGGATCGATTTTCATTATCATGGGGATAACGAAAACAGCCACCAAGTCTGTTTACAGATCAGAGTTTTCACTCCTACCATCTATGTACACACACCACCACAACTACCGGAGGGCAACAAACCTCAAAGTTGCAAAGAACAGCAAAAGGGCAGGAGCACCGCATATGAACTACTTTGCTAACGTTCGATGGAAACAACAAGCACGACTAGGAGTTTCATAACAACTACCAAAAGGGAAGTTTTTAAGGAAGCGAAAACAGCAGCTTCCGGTATCACCGGGGAGGACTTTAAGCCGACAGAAGAACAGCAGGAACGCAGGATTTTGCAGTTTTCGACGAAGGCAACAGCTTCTTCTCAGCATCATTCAGCCAGATTATCAGCTTCTTCCTCATCTTCTCCATCAACTTCCATGTCATCATCCGGTCGATTCATCAGGCTGGAACAAAAGTAACTCTCGTAGGTTCATCTAAAGGTTCCAGCGCTGGGAGAGAGAGACCCGTAATCCAGTTTCAGGGTGCCACCATATTTTTTCGTTATCCTTAATTAGGTAATGAAAAACAATCAAAAATATTTTAATAAATACAGGTCAACTTAAGATTACATAATTAAAACTACTAGGATATGAAGAGCAGGAATTCAGAAGAACATCTCATCTACACGGTCATCTGAATGTTCTCCTCTACGGGTTCTGGGCGCAGGCGCAGGTCGTTGTAAACCTCCTTCAAATTGTTGTAATAGTATATGGCGCATTCTACGTTATTTTGGATCTCCGACAACGGCTTGCACATCGCATAGCGCGCCAATTCGTTGTCCTTAACCTCACTGCTCGCCAACAATCTTTGTTGCACAGCCTCAACACGTTTCTTCTCAATAAACATGTTCTCTTCAAGGAGGCGCTGGCGCTCAAGCCGTAGCTCCGTATTCTTAGACATCTTCTCCTGGAGGCGACTGTTGTGCCGATTCATCTTTGCAACAGTCTCCTCCTGGAGATCGTGCCACTGGGCGATCTCCCGCCAAAGCTTGCCGCGTTCGCCGAGAAGATCGGTTACCTTATCCTCCAGCAGCTGTTGGTTTGATGGGGAATTCTTCTCTGTGAGACTTGAGTTGTGCGTACTCAACTACAATAAACACCGAAAATCATGAGCAAGCCGATAGCTAATATGAAAATAACAACATCTAGAGGCAATACTGAATTACTGACATCGTCCCTCCTTAGGTTGGGGGAGATCTCCTCGGTCGGCCCTAGATCTGCCGCGGCCATATCGGTAGCAAGTCCTCGTACAGGAGAGGGCTCGCCCGAGCCGTTGATCCTTGAGAAAATATAGATCGAAATCAGAATCTGGGCTAGAAATTAACAAGGAAGAAAAAGAATGCAACAAGAGCTTTATTAGTCCACAAAATACATCGAGGAATTTGAAGCTAGACTTACCCTGACATCGAGATCCCACGGGCGGCCACGTCGGCCTGCCGAGGACCAGCCCTCGACATGCGGAAGACGCTCCCTCAAAGAAAGGACCGACATCGAGGCCTGCAGAGAAGGGCTGTTTGCCGACGGCAACGCACATACCACGAAAGGATAAGAAACTTCCATGGCGGAATCAGCATTCCTCTTCCGGTTTCTCCTTCTATAATTAGACATGGCGATCGCAGCCTGGGCGAGCGTGGAAGTAGGAGCTAGTATGACGAAAGTAAGAGAGCGGGTAATTGCTCGAGCTCTCCGCAGGTGTAAACCGAGGAAGAAGAGATAGTGAGCAGTACTGTTGGTGAGGTGAAAGGTTTATTAATTCTTAAGTCCATACCACCGTCTCCTCACCTCTCTAGAATCAATCTTGTCCGTCCATTTCCTATCAATGGACTAACGAATTAATTGGCCGCTAGAGTTAATTCCTCGACCTCATCGCAGTATTATTCCCATATGTCCCCACTAAACAACCCCTGGCGGTTCGTTCTACCCTGCATTTCGGCAAGTTCCAAAAAAACCCCATTGTTTGTAGTTGCTCTCCCACCCTCCCCTTCAATCCCTCTGATTAGTTCGACGTTCTTCAGTGCTGCCATGGACAATGGCGGCCTGTTTACACTAAAGACGAGCGTCGTTCCCCATGGGACGACCACGGTGGTCGTGGTGTACACGAATGACCCTTCCGTTCTCGAGAGCACCCTCCAGATGTACGAACACAAGCTACGAGAGGACAGGCCCAGGTTCGTTGGCCTTGACGTAGAGTACACTTTGGATCAATCAAGAACCGTCGTCGTTCAGTTGGCCATGGACCAGCACGTCCTGGTGTACCATTTCTGCAGGTGTGTTCTGCGCATGCTCTTCCTTTATCCTTTTTTTTTTGAGAAACTCTTCCTTTATCTTGGATCTGCTTTCTTATTTAGAAATAGACTAGGTTCTAACTTGAATGAAAACACGAACAAACTAACTTGTATGAAAAATGTGGTCTGAAACTGTAATATCCAACCAACTTGTATAAAAAGTTTGGATTGACCATGGTATCTTGTTTCATACTTTTGGCACTCAAAATGTTTTCATGTCTTGCACAAATTTCATGTACTCATACTCACCGATAATCGGCATGGATGTCAAGATATTAACAACTGAATCTTAACTTGACACTTGAATTAGATCATATAGTCGCACCAATAATTCGTGTTAGTTTGATGTGTATCACTGATGCAAAATCATTGTTTCACTGCATCAAGTAAACATTTATTGGATGCAAAAAAATATGTACTATTTATGCATATACTATCTTACAAGATTGATTTGTGTTAACATGCAGGAGTCCTGACACGCAGGCGCTGCGAGAATTCCTTCAACATAAAGGAATTTGTTTCACAACTGTTGACAACACGGGTGACTCTATCAGGCTTGCTAAAGATGGCATTACAATTCCTGAACATAAGTGGATTGACATCCAGGATATGGTTAATTTCAATAGTCCTGGCAAGAGGACTGGCATGGGTGATTTGGCTGCGGTCATCATTGACCCATATTAAAAAAACATGAAGAACAACTTCCCTACTAAGAGCCACAATCACTGGGAGTGGCAGCCATTGCCTGAAGTAAACTTGAGGTATGTCGCGATTGATGGGTATTTCAGTTTTGAGTTGTACATGCGACTCAACAAAATCAATGAAGGGCAGCGTCAAGCGCAACAAATTCCAAGGGAAGTGGTTTGCCCTGATTGCAAGGAAGCAGCTAGGTTGGCCAATCTCTCTCCTGCCTGGCGCGACGACATCAAGTTTGTCATGACAAACTACTGGGACTGGGTATCTTATTGCAACAAGCACACCATACCATTTGATCCGAAGAAAATGCCTCCAGGGGTAAAGGCCCAGTGGGAGCCTACTTCGGGGTATCCGTGGGATGGCGGTGCACGTGGTGATCACGGTAGGGCAACGACTGTATGTGGTGAGCTAGCAAGGGTAGGGCCTGTATCTGGTTGGGAAGCTCAAACAAGGATTCCCGACGAGAACATAACTTGGACTGCCAACCCATGGGAGGCAGGTACAAGCCGACCCGGCAAGCGCGTCAAGAGGGATGATGATAATTGGTGAACTAGGCTGGCGTTATATGTTTCCTAAAATTGTACATAAGTTTAGAATGATGAACTAGTAGAATTGGTTAGGTGATGTAATTACTTCTGCAACAATGTGTATGAGGTTTCAGAACCATGCTTACCTAATTAAGATCAATGTGTGCTAATTAATGTTATTTCTTCTATACATAAGTTTGGAATGATGATAATTGGTTAACTAGGAGTATTGTTTATGTGATGTAATTACTTTTGCAACAATGTGTATAAGGTTTTAGAACCATGCTTCCCTAATTACGCTCAATGTGCCGGCTGGGCTAGAAATTAACGAGGAAGAAAAAGAATGCGACAAGTAATTTATTCATCCAAGAAATGCATCAAGGAATTTGAAGCTAGACTTACCCTGACATCGAGATGCCACGGCGGCCATGTTGCCCTGAGGACCAGCCCTTGACACGCGGAAGACACTCTCTCAAAGAAAGGACTGACATGGAGGCCCGCAGAGTGCAGAGAAGGGCTGTTTGCCGCCGGCAAGGCTCATACCACGGAAGGATAAGAAACTTCCATGGCGGAATCACTAGTTTCGTAGGATAAGTTCCACTCGATAAGCTGCATAAACTAACAGCTATTAGTCTGTTACATAGCTTAAAGGTACCAACACCAGTTTCATATGACCCCAAAATGGCAAACGTATAACAGATAACTTACCGAAGACAGTTCAGCTAACCAGAACACATACTACTAAACGCACAAATTATGCCAACTAATCGGTTGGTTAAACTGCTACGGGGAGAAATTGTTTATGGTCACCCAGTGTGACGTGCATCTGCTGCAGCCATCTCATCTCCAGCCTTCAGCTCGACAATTTCCTCGACCCTGACTGGCGGGCTGGCGGTCGGGCGCAAGATACCCTTGCAGACCTCCGCCAAGAAGCAAGCGCTATCTTCGACATCACAGAGCAGCTCTAACGGAATGCTCTTCTCGTAAGAGCTCTCGCAGTACGGGGGCAGGCGCGAATGCTGAACTTGCATATCCTCGACCTCCACTGTCAGGCCCTCGCAAACGTCACCGCTAGAGTCCTGCGAAAGCTAGCAAATCTAATTAAGACCAATCATTACTAAATTTAATAATACTTCGTACTCCAAAGATTAAGGCTTATACTCCGCCCGATCAAAATAAAAGAGTCCACTTTATTTAAAAATACGCATGCATGTACTCTAGAAACTTAACTACAAGTACTAGATGCCTACGAATATAAAGTTGGGTCAATTAATATGGGCCGAAGAGAGTAATGTTTTTAGAAAATCAAACTATGTAAAGTTTGACCAAGTTTTTTACAAAAAAAAATTAACTTGCAAAATACAAAATTAATATCACTGGATAGATAATGAAATTCGTTTTATACGATGTGTACAAAATATCATATTTATTGATAGAATATTCTAAAAGTTTCGTCAAAATTTACTTGGTTTGAATTTTCAAAAAAAACTTAGGGCTCCTTAGATTCATAGGATAGAAAACACATAGGAATAAGCAAAGCAAAGGGTTTGGATGTCATGCGCATTTGAATCCTAAGGTGTGTTTGATTGTAGCAAAGGAATTTTTCCATGAGGTATGACCTAATGGTTTTTATCCTATATGATTTCCACAACAAGTTTCCTGTATGATTAATTCCTATATGATGTGTTCTTATGAATCAAACAACTTGTACAGAAAAATTTCCCATAGGATCACTACACAATTCCTTTACAAATCCTTTGAATCAAAGGAGCCCTTAAGCTTTGAAACTGAGGTAGTATCGATTACCACGAGTGGTTGGGCGATATTTTAATTTAAACGACAAACCACTTTTTTTTTCAAAACACCAACCCAAATACGGAGTATAGCAACACTATCACATTATAAGAGCCATATAAGCTTTGCAAACAATAGCTAAGAAATCAGTTTTCATATGTGTCGTGAGATCAGTCAAACAGTCCTAGACAGTAGTTGCATTTTGCTGTTGCTAGAAGCCTAAAAGGAAGGTAATTAGGCGAGACGAACAAACCTTGTAATAACGGTGCTTGAGCTTGGTCCTTTTTAGCGCTTGGAAAGATTGCGCCTCACCTTCTCCATAAATCTCGGAAAGCTTCTTTTTGGTAAAATTGAATATCTCATGTGTCGTATTTTTTACCGTAAGCTTGACCGCTTCCTTTATCTGATCTTCTACCCCAATTAGCTCAACAATCTTCTTTGGTAGGTCCTCAACATCCTGCGAAGGGAACATATATATTAATCCAAGTGCCATCTGTTGTAATAAAGCATAAAAAGGGAAAGCAGGCGAGTCGAAGTAACCTTGGTCTCGAGACTCGTGATCCTCTTACGGGGCCGAGGCGGGGACGGCAGTAAACCTTCCTCTCCGAGCTCTCCCTTGGCAGGCATGGCGCTGAAGGATGCGGGGGGAGATGCGCTGGTACGAATAACCTGAGCATATGGCACCGCACCTTCTTCTCCGAGCTCTCCTTTGGCACACATGCCGCTGAAGGGTGTCGGGGAAGAAGCTCTGGAAGGAAGAACCTGAGGCGATGGCACTTCACCTTCTTCTCCGAGCTCTCCCTTAGCAGACATGGCGCTGAACGGTGTGGGGGAAGAAGCTCTGGAAGGAAGAACCTGAGGCGATGGCACTTCACCTTCTTCTCCGAGCTCTCCCTTGGCAGACTTGGCGCAGAAGGGTGGGGGGAAGAAGCGCTGGAATGTGGAACCAAAGCCGATGGCACCGCACCTTCCTCTCCGAGCTCTTCCTTGGCAGACATGGCGCGGAAGGGCGTGGCAGAAGAAGCGCTGGAACGACGAACCTAAGCCGATAGCACCGAACCTTCTTTTCCGAGCTCTTCCGCGCTAGGGTGTGAGCGGAGAAGAACTGGAACAACTAAGATGGGCACGTAGGTGGAGAAAATATCTACTATGACACCCCCTTCCAGGTGTGTGTTTCTGCCTGTCTAGGGTGTGGTTGTGGGGGTGGGGCAGCAAATTATGATATCGAATGGCCCACACATCAGTGATACAGTTTAGGTTTAAAATATTTATCACGTTTATGAGATGCGACCAACATGGAAGGATGGAACTTAAAAATGAACTAGCTAATCTTGGAAAGTTCGGAAATAATTGACTTTGGGTCTAAAGGTGTTCATTTTGTTTTACACTCAAGCAAATTTGATGAAATTGGCAAACTTTAAAAAAATAGCTAGTTATTCAATAATATGACAGACCTAAATTGGGGAAATTTGACATAACTTAGAGAAGTAAATTAAGTATTACAATATAACTTGAAGGTTAAACTCCTTAATCCTAGATTTTGACCTCCCAAGCATAAATCTACCACGATCGGGCCTATGTTTACGGGTCAATACCTCTTCTCGGAGGAGCTGGGGAAGGACTGTATCGAGGCGATAAGGATATGAAAAAAATGAAATTTTGAAAAAGCGTTAAAAGAAGGAGTGAAATTAATGGAGAGAAGAGGATTGAAGCCGAGGAAGAAATTTATTTTGCTAGCCTGTAATAAATGGTTGCTTTGTGAGCTACTACTCTGGGTCACCACCGTCGGCTGGCTCCTGAACCTGGCTCCCAAATTAACATTGCATGGTGCATTTAGCTACAGCGTGCAATATAACAAGAGGTCCACAATGTAGTAGTTCCAAATATTTCATAATGTGGGTCCCGTCATCTAGCTATCTAAGACAACAAAGAAAAACCATTAAGGAACTACCCAAACAATGTTGTACAAAAATTCGCAATTAGCTACTACCCAAATTGGTAAAAGTAATGAGGTTGCATTAACTGATACATGCATGATAATACATATAACATGGTGCACTAAACTAGCTAGCAGGATTCCCTACCCCTTTCTCTCTCTCTCTCTCTCTCTCTCTCTCTCTCTCTCTCTCTCATCATTTTCATGTGAAACCCTTTTTAATCTATTGTCGTCAAATCATCGATCTACACCATTGACCGACTTCGGCTGGTGTGACTAACCTTCTGTGTGATGGCTAGTTTATAAAATGACACACACAATAGTTGTTTGTTATATACGCGCAATATGTTCTTAATTAATCTTAGGTCTAGCTACACACATAACTGTTGAATTCTATACATTTCTTAGGGCGATGTGTACTACATAATTGGTGGGATTCCCTTCTTGCTGCTTGACCCTTCTAAGTGAAACCCTAACTGGTATATATGTGCATATATATACACACTAATTAATTTCCCCTAACTCGGAACATAATATACACATATGTTTGTTAATTTGTTCTTTAGGGTTTACGGTTTAGGGGTTTAGGTTCACGGTTTAGGATTTGCTTAGGGTTTAGGGTTAATTTAGGGTTTAGGATTTATGATTTTAGCTAGGGTACGTTTAGGGTTTAGGGTTTAGGGTCTATGGTTTAGGTTTTAGGGTTTAGGGTTAGGCCTTAGGGTTAATTAGGGTTAGGGTTAGGATTAGGGTTTAGGGTTTAGGGTTTAGGGTTAGGGTTTAGGGTTTAAGGCTTAGGGTTTAGGGTTAGGGTTTAGGGTTAGGGTTTAGTGTTAGGGTTTAGGGTTTAGTGTCTAGGGTTAGGATTAGGGTTAGGGTTTACAGTTATGGTTAGGGCTAGGGCTTAACTAGGATTTAGGGTTAGACTTTTAACTATACATGCGGTCCTCTCACACTTTAGAAAGGTGTGTCCGAGTAAGAAATTTAGCTTGCTAGCCTGTAATAAATGGTTGCTTTGTGAGCTACGTACTGCTCCGGGTCACTACCGCCGGTTGGCTGCTCAATCTGGTCGGCTGCCAAATTTGGAACATGGCATATATGGTGAATTCAGCTACAATGTGAAAGAAATATACGAAGAGGTCGACAATAGAGTGTAGTTCCAAATATTTTACAATGTGGGTCCCTCCATCTAGCTAGCTAACTAAGACAACAAAGAAAACAATTAAGGAACGCACAATGTTGTACAAAAATTCGCAAATAGCTAGTACACAACCCCTAACTCGAAACATAATAAAAAAATACACATATGTTCGTTAATTTGTTTTTTAGGGTTTACGGTTTAGGGGTTTAGGTTCATGGTTTAGGATTTGCTTAGGGGTTAGGGTTTAGGGTTAATTTAGGGTTTAGGATTTATGGTTTTAGCTAGGGTACATTTAGGGTTTAGGGTCTATGCATGGTTTAGGGTTTTAGGGTTTAGGGTTAGGGTTAGGGTTAGGCCCTTAGGGTTAATTAGGGTTAGGGTTAGGGTTAGTGTTAGGGTTTAGGGTTTAGGGTCTAGGGTTAGGCTTAGGGTTTAGGGTTAGGGCTTAGGGTTTAGGTTTTAGGGGTTTAATTAGGTTCATGGTTTAGGATTTAATTAGGGTATAGGGTTTATATAGGGTTTAGATTTAGGGTTTAGGGTTGAGGGTTTAGGATTTAGGGTTAGAGTTTTAAATGTACATGCGTTCCTCTCTAGAGGTGTGGCTACATATATATTTCGCCTTCCACCATGGTAACCCCCCTTTCATGAGAAAAACTCGTATGTGCAAGGGCGATCGGAGTGTATGAAAGATTATTATGTGGATTATTTTAACTGAGATGGGATAATATACACTTGTGTAATACTCAAAACATAATTTTCAAACAGAGGTGGTCGACTTGTTTTTCGTGGAAGGTGATAAACAAGGAGACTAGAATAGTGCATACACGACCAAAGCACTGATATGTGGGTTTATATATAGGCCCATGTTCCACGTTGTGGCAAGACGCCTCGTTGTGGCTAGTTTTCCTAATTTCAATCAAACAAAGGTCATTGGTTGCCATGAATTCACTTATATTCAAGTGGGCATTGCATGTATACATGACATTGCACATGCAAATCTAGGTCTTGTGTAATAATCGTGTGTTTTTCATATCATATATAGGAATCAAAGATCGGATGCCTCTAATATACGATGGATAGTCATATCATCATATGGCCAACTTTCCTAATTGAATAAACAAAGGTCCTCCATCCCGAAGCAGAAGGCTTATATCATTTTTAGAGAGTCAAACTATGTCAAATTTGACTAAGTTTTTACCAAAAATCATTAACATGCAAAATGCAAAACAAATATCATTAAATATATAATGATATATATTTTCGTATTGTATCAAATATTTTATTTGTTGATATATTGTTCCAAAAGTTTGGTCAAACTTTACTTGGTTTGACTTTCGAATAAAATATAAGGCTTAAGCTTTGGGACGGAGGTACTAGGATATATTGAAGTGGGCATTGCATGCAAATCTAGATATTGTGTAATAATCGCGCGTTTTTTCTTATGATGCAAATCTTGGTCTTGAAGTGGGCAATGCATGCAATATACGAATGAAAAGATAGAAGCCTCGAACGTTCGTTCATGGAAAATCTGGATCAGGAGAAGATAATAAAAAAGAAAATAAAAAAAGAAAAGTTGAGAGGTCGAGGCAGAGCGCGACCTTTGGGTGTAGCGGGAGACATGCATTGCCTTTTGGGTGAAGTTGGCTGTCCTTGTGATCGAGTACATGTTTGCACTGACACCGCCTGCGCGAGCTATTAATAGCGCCACCATATCTACACTCCAAAACCAACAAGCACTCATCCTTTCACATGTATATAAATAATATTTATCGTAGATCTGGAACAATTTTTTTCAAGATCTGTGAAGTGTAATATGGCCCGGAGGGGTCAGGCTAGGCTTGTTGTTGGAAGATTCAAGGAAGGATCGGATCGAGCTGCATTGAGGGTTTGGGTGAGCTGACCCCGGCCGGTGGAAAACCAAAAAACCTTCGTTACTTAGCGCTATAGCTAACAGATAACACTCCAATTCGCATTATTAGTCGATTCAACTTTGCCTAGATTCGTATGTACCTAGTTAATTTACTTGTATATGGATCAAAGATGGATGCCTCTTATTAAGGATGAAAATCCTACAAAAGAAAGTCCCTATATAGTATATACTGTATGGCTCTCCTAGTTTGAATAGAAAAAAGTCATTGGTTCATATGAATTCATGTAGGATTGAAGTGGACAAGCATGACATTGCATGCAAATTTAGGTCTTTCTGTAATAATCGAGCGTTTTTCCTATCATGCAAATCTAGATCCTGGAGTGGTCATTGCATGTAAATGTAGAGCATATATATATACCATGGAAAAAAATAGCGCGCTATTGCAACGCTAATAGCACGCTATAGCATGTCTGGAGAGCCGACGCTACGCTATTTCGGCGCTAGCGCGCTATTCGCGTTAATAGCACGCTATAGCATGCTAATAGCGTATTTTTAGACCCACGCTATTTTTTTATAGCGCGCTATTTTTTTCCTTGATATATACGAATGCAAATATCGAAGACAGCTGGAATGTTCGTTCATGGACAATCTGGATCAATAGAAGAGAAGAGGAGTGAAGTGAAGAAAAGAAAAGAGAAAAAATGTGGAGAGATCGAGGCAGAGCGCGAACTTTGGGTTGAAGCGGGAGACATGCATCGCCTTTTTGGGTGAAGTTGACTGTCCTTGTCAATACATGCTTCTACTGGATACGACTGATGCGGGAGCTTGCTCACACACGAAGCAAAGTAGAAGCTCTGCAGTACTCTTGTCAGTACACCTCTATCAACTCCTCTGCGCACCCTCTATCGTCCATCTCTCTCTCCTTTTGTCCGTCTAGCAGTGGAGTGGCAGGAGAGCAGGCCCGATATCTCGAGTGCAGCAGAAGAAAATCCATGCCCTGCTTCCGCACCTGTCGTTTTTATATTCCCAAGAGCTCGGCCTGCGCGAGCTATCAATAGCACCACGCAACTACACTCCAAAACCAACAAGTACTCATCCTTCCACCTGTATAGAATAATAATATTTTTCGTAGATCTAGAATAAATTTGTTCAAGATCTGCGACATGTAATATGGTCTGGAGGGGTCAGGCTAGACTTGCGTTGGAAGATTCAAGGAACGATCGGATCAAGTTGCATTGAGGGTCTCTGGGTCAGCTGACCCCGGCCGGTGGAAAACCCAAAAACCATCATTACTTACGCTAGCTAACAGATAACACTCCGATTCATATTAGTTGATTCAACTTTGCCTAGATTCGTATGTACCTAAAAACAACTTCGTCCTTACATCTTAAACTCAGTAGTAGCTGAGAACTAACTTCGTGCTCAGTCAAGTCCTAAACCATTTAATTTCCATCGTGATTCGTGCTAGTTATGAGATGCAACATCAGTTGCAACTAAGATTTGATGCAAACAAAATAAATTCAGACGAGTTGCTTCCTTGTGTTGTACTATTCCACATGAACCTGGCTCGTGACAGAGGAAAAAATTTCTTCAGAATTCCTTCGGTGGTTTCCAGTGTAACAAGCACTGCTACAGTGCATATTCCTATAGGAACAGTAATTATATACACTTCCCTTACCCAGTACAATATGCGACAGTTATTATGGCCCGTAGGGATCGAGCAGTAGATTATTAGCTGACCCCATTAAAAAAACGTACAGTACTACATGTAATATAGACCCCATTGCCATTTCTTCTAGCTTCATCTCTTAGAAGGTTTCGAGTTTTCGTGCATCGAAATTCTAAAATTTAAATAGTAATTCTAGGTTTAAAAGGTTTCCTACTATAAACAAAGGGTATCTATTTTGCGACTGCTTACCATTTTCTTGTTTCGAGAAGGACCGGCTGACCAATGGTTGGCCTAACTAGACTATACTGTGGGAGTAGCGGCTCTATTGCCGCCTCCTATGATCCTAGCCCCAACTAGCTATAGCATGGTAATAAATTTGATGTCCCATTGGTTTGTATTATCCTGTCTAGTCAATGCTGATGGCGGTATGGCCAAAGATACGCGATCGACGGATAGAGCATAGAGGGCAAGACAGATTCTGCATGATTGTGATTTTTTCCACCGCAGCACTTGCTCACGAGAAAGCTGACATTGATCTGCCATAGTTTGATCCCATAATAATTTTTCGAGAAAATTGCAAAAAGCATTGCTACCGTCTCTGTTGCACAAACTACTTAATTTTCCTGTCTTTTGCACAAAATATCCTTAAACCTAGATTTTTATAGGAATTCTTACTTCCACTCATAGTCTCATACCTCCTTTTGACAGTCCTTTGTTGTTCCTGAGGTGGAATGCAAAACAAATTTCGGTTGTTTTGGCCACACTAGTTTTTGCGTTTACACTATGCTTTAACCATTTTTGTTTTGCCTAGAGCGGCAGCGGCGGCACGCTGTCGAGACGGTCTGGAAGTTGAAGACGAAGAAGATCTGAAGGATTCCGTTGTAATTTTCGTTCTTTTGGGGGTGCTTTGTACTGTTCGATGTTTCTCTTGATGCCACAGATCTATTCACAAAAGAAATATGCATAAGCACGATGAAATCACACATTTTCATTTTGCTTTTACCCCAGCGAGGGTACAATTTACATACTATCAGAAAATAGGGTAAACGTAAAACGAGCATAACCTAGCGTGGCAAATAAAATTTTGAAGCGAGGGAGTACGCTGTCTGAACCACCGACACCTCTAGACTGAGATGTGCGTCCTTGTGTATGGGACCACCGTAAGTTACATGTAGGCAGGTCATCTACGTCAGCGCGTGCGTCAAACAGACCCAAATGTACTGTGTATATGCAAGCACGACGTCGAGTTGAGAGTTACTGTAGCGCTATGTCGTGCGAAAAATATTGTACGTACTGTTTTAATTAACTTCTATATGAAGTTTTTTCTAAGAAACATTCGCACTAGATCTCATATAAACTATGACATCCAATCAAACTTCTTTTAATTTTCCCATGCGTATAGTAGAAAAAAACAAACAACATTTGGGACTTATATGAATTCCGGTAGAACTAGAGTGTTTGATATGACGAAATCGCAACCCTCTTTTTGTTTGTTCATTTACGTCCTAGTCTGGACGCAACAACATTATATACAGATATTACCCTCCGACCTTTACGTCCCAGTATGATATACAGTATACATATACACACATACACACACGGTAATAATTAACATGCACGTGCTTTACACTTTTGTATGAGGATTCCTAGTTAATTGACTTTATAGTATGTGCAAGCACACATAATATAAGCATTACTAGGAAAAATGCCCGTGCGTTGCGCCGGGAAAAGAGAAAACTTCAATGCTCCAACCCGTCTCATAATCTATGGCAGTGGTCGAGTTTTCTCATATTCATGATGATCACGATGAGCCATAAGAAGTTGAGCTTGCGAGCCCCTCGCCACATCGACATGTAATATCTCATACTTTTAACAATGGTGGGTGTCACCTCTATGTAGTTTAAACTTGGTGTCTGCTCCATATTGTAATTCAGCATACTTGTTATGACGGTGGGCGGCCCCCGTGTCTGATCTACACCTAGTGTCGTGGAGCATAAGTTTTTGATTTATAAAAGATGGATTGGCAACTAAAAATTCGGCTTTCCTGAAAAAGCGATGACACTACTTAAATTTTGGCTCAAAATTAATCGACCTGCATAACCTAGTCTTAGTCTTAATATTTTCAACATATACTCTCCTATACTTTTTTTTTGCAAAAATACTCTTCAATACTTCATTATCATATTGTTTTTTAATCAACTATTCTCAACAATAACATTAAGTATAAATACACCCACACCTATTCGTGTCTACAAAATCCAATCTCATTCCTGAGAAATAAGTCGACGGTTCAAAATACATATACACCCATGCATGTGGGTACAAAATTTATTATCATATACTATATATGTTTAAGTTCAGAGAGACCTACTTATCTCAATGTTGGTTGTACCCCTCTACTCTCTCTCATCACTATATTATTTTTCTTAGATATATGTGCTTCCATATTAGGCTTGCTAATCACTAAATGTACCACAAAGTATTCAGATATCTTTAACAAAATAATGTTGTTCCTAGATTGATAAATGTTACGTGTAATCTTTGACATTTATGAAGAAAATTCCAAAAAAAAAGTCCACTTAATAAGACCAAATGATAAGGCGAGATACTGGCTTATTTCTTCTCTTCAGTTTGCCAGAGCGAGCTCATCATCCGACTCCACGCCGGCCACCACTCTATATCCTCTTATTCCACCCGCCCATCGTGATTGTGCGCTCCTCTAATTCTAGCCCCCCGATGAGAAAGGTCCATTTCCCTCTATGCACACCCCGCTCTCTGTGCCTCCAGTTTTCTGTGTAACGGGGTGAGGTGGGACTATTCAACCGACGGGAAGGAGCTCATACCCAGTTGATACGTGTTAAGAAACGAACTAATCAATTTCTTGCACATACCCACGCCCGCTTCTGAAAATTTTCCTTGCACATCCCCGTCAGACTCTTGTGCGCGCCCCGCCCTCCGAAGTGACCAACACCTGCCGGGGAGAGGCCCGCCCCAACCCGAACCGGATCCCTGCGTGCCCCGCCCCCGCCGCCGGGGAGAAGCCCATGTATTTCCTTACAAATATGTGCACATTCATTCCTAACATATGTACTCCCCCAAATTATATATACGTATTTCCTAGCAGATTTTATTAATTCAGAAACTACAAACACACGGGTAGAACACAATTACATCCATCGGATTCAGAAGCCGCTGAAATTAGCTCACATCAGTCATGAGACTACACACTACATAACAACATATGCAGTTTATTTCTCTTTATCTTCATCCGTCCAAGGAATTCTTACGATTAGGCAGAGCTGTGTACAAACAATATTTTCTCTAGCTGTATTCCCATTGTGCAAACTCTGTGCCTTTGTCCAAGCTTTTCTCTTTTTTTGAGGCCAAAAGGTTTTCATTCATTCACAATAAAGATATTCATGATTACAATCAAAAGCAATAGCCTTTGCAATCTCATCTGGATACAGACAACTCCAGTCAGCACCTACACCCATACGTCTCACATATGCTGCAGCCTCATGCGCTACATAATTCTGATTTCTTTTGGCTAAAACACATTTCCAATCTGGCAGGACGGAGGCAAACATCTTAAAATCCTTGAAGATTGTTCCCAAAGATGACAGAGAACTGGAGTCTTTTTGTAGTGCACTAACAACAGTCGCACAATCATTTTCAAAAATGATTGGTGCTCTGGTCCATCCAGCAGCAAGACGTACACCTTCCAGGAGCGCGAGAGCCTCAGCTTCCTCCGCACTAGTACACTTCTCCAGTACTCTCCCAGCACCAGCAATAGCATATCCACAGTGGTCCCGAATCACCGCGCCAACACTAGCAGAACCTGTACTAGGAACAAAAGATCCATCTACGTTAATTTTAAGCCAATTAACAGGTGGTGGTTCCCATCTTACCATGCTTTGCTTCTTAGGTATGATTTGTTTGATGTTCACGGACATAATGCTCTGGTCCGGAGTTTTTCCTTTTTTGTCGGTAGAACCAGGGCTAGCATCTACATCCAGATCAGAGTCAAGAGTATTGATATAGGAAAGAAGAAACCTGACTGATTTGTCGATGGTGGCATCTCCCTTTGCGTGAATGGCATCATCTCGCAGGTACCATGATCTCCACAAAGTAAGTAGAATAAACCTGTGCATGTTCTTTGGAGTACTATCAAGGAGGATTAGAAGCCAGTTCATCCCAGAATTAACAAACCTGTCTTCTTTTGGCAGTGGCCAAAACTCTCTCATTTTGTGCCTTAGCGCCTTTGCCTTTGAGCATGTTACGGTGGCATGGAAGCTATCCTCTACTCCATTTCCGCGAGATGGTGCAGATATTTTGTATCTCCAAAGTTCTTCTCCATTTATTTTTTTGGGTTGGTAAATTGTCGGACGCAAGACGCCAAGCGAAGATACGTACTTTGTTTGGAACAGGAGCCTTCCGGATGTTTTGCCAAATCTTTTCGTCGCCATTAGGGGCATTACTTGGTGCATCATGGCTAACCGTGGTCAAAGTGCATGCCGGTTTGTAGGCACTTTTGACGAGTAAAAATACCATTATTTTCATAATGCCACGCAACAGTATCCTCCAAGTCAGCAACAGGCACTCTAAGTTTTAGGATTTCTTCAGCATCATGCGGGTAAAAAAG
Organism: Lolium rigidum; assembly: GCF_022539505.1. Classification (NCBI taxonomy): domain Eukaryota; kingdom Viridiplantae; phylum Streptophyta; class Magnoliopsida; order Poales; family Poaceae; genus Lolium; species Lolium rigidum. Next base: position 61,482,152 of record NC_061508.1, read on the forward strand.
AGACTGCACCAAGTTTTCGTTCCACCCATTGGTTCCATTACCAAAAAGGCTGCTCACCCATTTTAGTCTTGATTTTTTCTTTTTTCCGGTAATCTTTAGTCCTCCATCTCTTGATAGCCAATTATCTCTCCAAATACGTACCTTTTTCCCATTTCCTATACGCCAAATGGCGCCTTTTTTTAGAAGCTCAAGCCCATGCTCGACTCCTTTCCAGCTTGCGGAAGCATCACTAGAGAAAACTGTGTCAAGGAGATTCCCATTAGGGTAATATTTGGCCTTCAATAACCTAGCACAAAGAGAGTCAGGCTTTTTCAATAATCTCCAGGCTTGGCGGGCTAGCAGCGCTTGGTTAAATTTTCTGGAATCCCTGAATCCCATGCCGCCCATGCATTTTGGTTCGGATAAGGAATCCCATGCCACCCAGTGGACCTTCCTTTTATCTTGATCTTCTCCCCAAAAGAATTTGCGGATCATCTTCGTATAGTCATCATGGAAATTCACAGGCATTTTGAAAACTCCCATGACATGGATAGGCAAAGCTTGTGCTACAGATTTAATTAGCACTTCCTTCGCTGCCATAGCCATGAATCTCTCTGACCAGACGTTCAACCTTTTCCGAAATCTTTCTTTGATCGGTTGGAATCTAGAGCCTTTCATCCTTCCTTCAGGTGTTGGAAGGCCTAGGTATTTTTCCTCAAAAGTGCTGTGGTCAACTTCAAGAATAGCTTTTATATTGTTCTGCATCTCTTCTGGGCAATCTTCACTAAAAAGGATGGAACATTTTGCCGGGTTGATAAGTTGTCCCGTTCCGACTTCAAAGATGCCAATCGCTGCCTTGATCACACCAGCTTGGTTTGCATCTGTTTTAAAGAAGAGTAGACTATCATCAGCAAAAAGTAGATGTGATATTCCGGGAGCACGGCGACAAATTTTCAGCTCCTGGAGCTCTTGCAAGTACACAGCCCGCTGCAGCACCTTTGATAAACCTTCCGCAACAAATAGGAACATGTAAGGAGATAGAGGGTCCCCTTGTCTGATTCCACGGGTTGGAATGAAACTTTGAGTTAGCACACCATTTATTCTAACCTTATATCTGACAGATGTAACACAACTCATGATCCACCCCACAAATTTCTCATGGAAGCCAAACTTTGTGAGAACCATTCTAAGATACTGCCAGTCCACTCTATCATAAGCTTTTGTCAAGTCTAATTTATAGGCACAGAAATTTCCGTCTTGTTTTTTGTTCCTTTGGATAGCATGAAAGCACTCAAAAGCAATCAAAGCATTATCCGTTAGGAGACGCCCAGGGATGAAAGCACTTTGGTTGTTTGAGATCAAACCATCTAGAATTGGTCTTAGTCTATTGACAATACATTTCGCTACCACTTTGTAGACAACATTGCAAAGTGAAATGGGCCTAAAGTCCTTCAGAGTCTCAGCCTGGTTTGATTTTGGGATGAGAACAATGATCGTGTCATTAATTTCAGGGGGCATAACACCATCGCTGAAAAATCTTTTCACTGCACCAATGACCTCTTCTTTTAGCAGCCCCCGGTTCTTGGAAGAAGCGTGCAGGGAATCCGTCGGCACCCGGAGCTTTAAGGGGGCCAATTTGAAATAGAGCGTCACTAATTTCTCTTTCAGAAAATTCTTGGATTAGACTATCATTCATGGTTTGGTTCACCTTCTCTTCAACAAGTTCGACAATAAGCTCAGGGGCCACAACATCATCTTTAGTGAATAATGAGCTGAAGTATTCCTTCGCCAATGTATCCATTTCTTTGTGTTCTGCAACATACTGCCCATCATCCTTTTGTAATCTTTTTATTCTATTCTTTTTTGCTCTCCATGTGGCCTTTCTGTGAAAATACTTTGTATTTTGGTCACCATGCTTTAGCCAAGTGGCTCTAGATCTTTGTCTCCACATCATTTCCTCTTGTAGCAGTAATTCATCTAGTCTTTGGTTTACACGATCAATGTCATTTGATCTATCATAGTTGTTATTGGACTGCAGCCTTTCAAGCTCTTTTCTTAATTTTCCGATCTCTTTTGTTACGTTTCCAAAACTCGGACTACTCCAGACTTCTCAATGATTCCATAGTTGACTTTAACTTTAGACCAACATCTTGTAGGTCGAAGCACGAGTGTGTTTACCCCAAGCCACTTCAATTTCCTCGATCAAAGATAAATCCCTCTCCCACATCATCTCATATCGCCATTGTTTCGCATGTTTGAACTATCTCTTCCTTTATCTAGGCTGACGAGAATAGGACTATGGTCTGATCTAGATGACACAAGATGAGACACATCCGCTTGGGGAAACAGATTGGACCAAGCCGGGCAGGCAACCGCCCTGTCCAGCCTTACTTTCACATTTTTCCTTCCTCTTTGCTTATTGTTGTAGGTCCAAGGCAGCCCACGGAACCCAAGATCATGCAAATTACAATCATAGAGCACCTCTCGGAAAGCTTCCATTTGCTTTTCATTCCTTTTCGTAGCTGAGAAGTGTTCGTGCTGCCACATTGCCTCGTTAAAGTCCCCTAGCATCAGCCAAGGCTCTTTAACATCATGTTTTATTCTTCGAAGGAGCTTCCACATCTCTGGTCGATCTTGTGCCCGGGGTTCACCATAAACAAAGGTGCACCTCCAGGTCATGCCACTAGAATCCACAATTCTGACATCTATATGGTGATTTCCAAAGTTTACTAGGTTTACCTGTAGATCTTCATCCCAAAACAGAGCTAAACCACCCCCCTTTCCTTGTAGACAGACAGGAAGGCAGCAACGCAGACCCAAACGCGAACACAAACTCCGAATTATTTCTTTATTTTGTCTCGCTTCGGAAACGAAGACTAATTTGGGACCATGCTCCCGCACCGGGCGGATGAGCTCTCGAACTGTCCGAGGCTGCCCCAAGCCTCGGCAGTTCCAAGCTAAGATCAACATGGTCCCCGCCGGGCGCGCACATCGGCGCCCGACAGGTGTGCCGGCAGCCCCGGGGCCGGTCGCTTCCGGTTCATCTTCTTGTCCGAGTATGCGGTCCCACTTGCACCAGCCTCCTTTACATTCTCTTCACTCTGATCAGCTAAGTTGTCGTGCTTTTCTACCTCACAACTATTCCTCACAGTACCTAGCATGCTATCTTTTCCGTTTACATGGATAATAACCTCAGCTAGGTTATCTAAAACAATGTCCAGAGACACACTATCAGTTTTCTCTACCTTCTCCATATCTCTGAGCTCACGCAGAGTATCCGTTCCAATACAACCCAATGGATTGGCCTCAAGCTGGATGCCTCCATCAGTGCCGTTGGCTTTCGGAGCAGCCATGCCTTCTGACGCTATGGAATTGCAGGGATCAGTACAACAGAGCAAGTTTGATAGTATGTAGGCGTGGAGAACTCTACTGTTTCCCTCCCGATTAGTATGTGTTCCTCCTGGGTCTAGGAACCACCAATTTCTCTCTGTAATAAGGACCAGAATCATAACCCCATGAACGAGCAGCACAAATCTCGCCCGTGAAATCTTCTTCAACTTGAAAAATCAGATTTGTTACCGTTGCCCCGGCCATTGTCAAACTCTGTCTATCCAGGATCGCTCCTGTGTTCATCCGCGATTGAAAACAGCAGTTACCTGCGACCGGGGATTCCGCCTTCCCCTGAAATTTCCAGATGGAATCCATGGCCCTTCTACCGGCGTTCACCGTGAGAGGTGACTTCGCCGTGGAGAGCTTGAAATTTCGCAGTAAATCACCTTTAATTTTTTCACCTTGGACGCATCGCACAGGCACCGCCGCCTCCACTTCTTCCCCTCTTGGCGCGCAAACTTGATGACCTCCTACCATCGACCCTTTCTTCCCTGTAGCTGGGAACTCGTCGCGATTCATCCTCCCATCCAAAATGATGGAGGATCTGATCTTGCAATGCTCCAAGCAGGCGCGGGGATCCTTGGATCGTCGGGCGATATTTTTCGCTCTTTCTCTCCATTCTCGTGGGTAAAAGGCTTGATTGGTGGGTGGGGGGAATACGATTCACACTAATCTGGGCTGCAAACTCTCGTCTTGGATCAACCTCTCTCTTCAATATGTTGGTGGTCTCTCTCTCACTCTGTTCCGTGCGGTCGCCTCCGGGATCGCCGGAGAGACGAAACGTCATGTCTCTATGAATGTGTTTATTTGGTTTTGTCCAAGCTTTTCTCGATCCCCTACCACACCATCTCTCTCAATCCTATCAAATCTCTAGAATCCCTATCTAACACTGAAAACAGAGCAGCGGGAACAACTGAAACCCCTCAGATTAACTCCTCTCTCAAATCTCTCAGCTGAAGGGGCATGTTGACCTTGCTGAAGCCGAATCAGGCCATGGACGGACTTGCTGAAGCCGCTCGAAAGTTCAGGCGCGGCTGAATGAGCAAAAATTGCTGCGATTGGCACCAAAACAGGGGCCACCGCTGCCCTTCCATGCCCAGCAGCGGGTTCGGTGTGGCGGAAGCGCCACCCGAACGGCCCCCGACGGGCCGCTTCTGCCGCTTGCTCCTGGCGAGGCGGGGGGGGAAAGACCACAGACAGCGACCATCGGCGGGGGAACTCCCGTGCATGCCCGGTCTCCCCGGCGAACAGGAACTCCTGCGTTCCCCGCTGCCATCAATCGAGCTGCGCCGGCGTCCTCGCCATGGAGGTCTGGGCCGCACTTGCAGACAGAGCTTTCCCAGCTCGGGCGTGATGAGCAACGGGACCACCTTCCCCGAGCAGACGCGGCTCTGATCCCTGTCGAGCCTTCCCCAGCAGCGCCTTCCGAGCAGCTCGCGGGCGACGCCGCACCTGATTTCTTGCCGCGTCCTTTCCCAACAGCGCCTTCCCACCGCATTCCCAGGGCTGGAACGGTACAAACTGAACCGGTATCCCGTGATGCATCGGCGGCGGTGCTGGCCGAGTCCTCAATTTCTGCTGCCGCCGAGCCAGGCAGTCTTTCTCGATTCGTGCTGCCGCCGCCCGGCGAGGCAATTGATCCACTCCTGCTCGTGCCCGGGTAGACTCCTGCTGCCTAGCCTCCGCGGCGTGATTGCGGCGGAAGCGTAATCTCTGCTTCTCCTGGTAAACTCCGCCACAGCAGGGGACAAACGCTAGCAATCCCCTTTTCTGATTCCGTCCAGATCTGGGCTGATTGATGGAGTATCTCGTCGATTTCAATCTGAATTGCGCTCGATCTGATGCAGGGATCGCTCCATATATAAAGGCTCGCAGAAGGAAAGAAGAGCCGTACCTGGTCGGGACTCCGTAAATTTTCGGTCGGATCCGGTGGATGAGGAACAAACGGAGAAAAACACGCCTGATTGGATCGGCCTGATTGGAACGGGAGTGCGAGAAAAAGATTTTGCGGTGGAGGACCGATGCGAGGAAAAAATAAGAACGAACCGGTACCCACGGTGGCATTGTGCGGTGGCATTGTGCGGTATATGCAGTTTGGTGGGAGGGTAAAACAGTCCAAGAAAAAGTTGGACGAAAATTTTGGCAGAAACCTTAGCTCCTTTATTATTAGGTATAGATTCCAAAAATATTATAACATTATTCCAATAATATATGCATCAGCAGTGTAGAATATTTGGTTTGTGAGTATATATTATTATTATTATGGATTATTAGAATATATATTGAGTACATGATTCGTGTGGTACAATAGAAACCCCATATATACTTGCCCAAAGGATAAGCAAATAATCCATTGTGTACATGAGCGTCTATCAATGTATGAACCTTTTTTCGTCGTTAAGGGCATGTTTAGTTCCCAACCACACACACACACGCACGCACGCACGCACGCACGCACGCACGCACGCACGCACGCACGCCCGCGCGCGCACGCACGCACGCACGCACGCACGCACGCACACACACACACACACACACACACACACACACACACCCAACCGTTCGCCGCCTCTGTCAACCCCCACAACTCGAGAGACCGAGACCCCCCGACCCCAAACCCTAGCCACTCGATCGATCATATATATCTCAATCCCCCTCACCTGCTCCCCGCTGGCCACGGCCGCCGTCATGCATGCATATGGAGGTCGAGCCTGTCGAGGTCGTGGATATATAGGAGAGCAACAACAGCAGAACAACCGACACCCCACCGCCACACATCTGGACAACCATGCATGCAACCTCCTCTCTTGAGATCCAGTCGTACGACACATGTGGAGAGATAGGCCTTTGGCTTCCTCGAACCTCGGCGTGCTCCCCTCCCGGTCAAGCTGAGAGATGAGGTAGCCCAACATGCATGGAGAAGGCGCAAGCTAAGCTCGCGCCGGTTTGCCGCAAGTTGATGTGTCGGATCTGGCACCGGGAATGGCGGAAGCGGTCCCGTCTACAAACGACGATGGCTGATAAATTTGTGTAGTGTTTATGTGTTCACACCTTCAAGGGTACCCATCACGGGACGGGTGATGGCGCGTGAGACACGTCTGTTGGGAACCCCAACAGGAAGGTGTGATGCGTACAGCAGCAAGTTTTCCCTCAGTAAGAAACCAAGGTTATCGAACCAGTAGGAGTCAAGGGCCACGTGAAGGTTGTTGGTGACGGAGTGTAGTGCGGCGCAACACCAGGGATTCCGGCGCCAACGTGGAACCTGCACAACACAATCAAAGTACTTTGCCCCTACGTAACAGTGAGGTTATCAATCTCACCGGCTTGCTGTAAACAAAGGATTAAATGTATAGTGTGGAAGATGATGTTTGTTTGCGAAGAACAATAAAGAACAAGGGTTTGCAGTAGATTGTATTTCAGATGTAAAAGTATGGACCGGGGTCCACAGTTCACTAGTGGTGTCTCTCCGATAAGAAATAGCATGTTGGGTGAACAAATTACAGTTGCGCAATTGACAAATAGAGAGGGCATAACAATGCACATACATATCATGATGACTACTATGAGATTTAATCAGGGCATTACGACAAAGTACATAGACCGCTATCCAGCATGCATCTATGCCTAAAAAGTCCACCATCGAGTTAGCATCCGCACCCCTTCCGAGTATTAAGTTGCAAACAACACACAATTGCATTAAGTATGGTGCGTAATGTAATCAACACAAATATCCTTAGACAAAGCATTGATGTTTTATCCCTAGTGGCAACAAGCACATCCACAACCTTAGAACTTTCCGTCACTCGTCCCGGATTCAATGGAGGCATGAACCCGAGTATCGAGCATAAATACTCCCTCTTGGAGTTACAAGTATCAACTTGGCCGGAGCCTCTACTAGCAACGGAGAGCATGCAAGAACATAAACAACACATATATGATAGATTGATAATCAACTTGACATAGTATTCCATATTCATCGGATCCCAACAAACACAACATGTAGCATTACAAATAGATGATCTTGATCATGATAGGCAGCTCACAAGATCTAACATGATAGCACAAGAGGAGAAGACAACCATCTAGCTACTGCTATGGACCCATAGTCCAAGGATGAACTACTCACGCATCAGTCCGGAGGCGATCATGGTGATGAAGAGTCCTCCGGGAGATGATTCCCCTCTCCGGCAGGGTGCCGGAGGCGATCTCCTGAATCCCCCGAGATGAGATTCGCGGCGGCGGCGTCTCTGGAACTTTTTCCGTATCGTGGCTCTCGGTAATAGGGTTTCGCGACGGAGAGTTTAAGTAGGCGGAAGGGCAGAGTTGGAGGCGGCGCAGGGGCCCCACACCATAGGCCGGCGCGGGCCCCATGCTGGCCGCGCCGCCCTATGGTTACGGCCCCTCGTGGCCCCACTTCGTATGATCTTCGGTCTTCTGGAAGCTCCGTGGAAAAATAAGACCCTGGGCGTTGATTTCGTCCAATTCCGAGAATATTTTCTTTGTAGGATTTCTGAAACCAAAAACAGCAGAAAACAGCAACTGGCTCTTCGGCATCTTGTCAATAGGTTAGTGCCGGAAAATGCATAATAATGATGTAAAGTGTGTATAAAACATGTGAGTATTGTCATAAAAGTAGCATGGAACATAAGAAATTATAGACACGTTTGAGACGTATCAAGCATCCCCAAGCTTAGTTCCTACTCGCCCTCGAGTAGGTAAACGATTACAAGAATAATTTCTGAAGTGACATGCTATCATAATCTTGTTCAATACTATTGTAAAGCATATGAGGTGAGTGAAGTGATTCGAAGCAATGGTAAAGACAATGATTAAACAACTGAATCATATAGCAAAGACTTTTCATGAATAGTACTTTCAAGACAAGCATCTATAAGACTTGCACAGGAGTTAACTCATAAAGCAATAAATTCTTAGTAGAAAGCTTTGAAGCAACACAAAGGAAGATATAAGTTTCAGCGGTTGCTTTCAACTTCAACATGTTTATCTCATGGATAATGGTCAACACAAAGTAATATGATGAATGCAAATAAGCAAGTATGTAGGAATCAATGCACACAGTTGACACAAGTGTTTGCTTCTAAGATAGAAAGAAGTAGGTAAACTGACTCAACATAAAGTAGAAGAATGGCCCTTCGCAGAGGGAAGCATGGATTACTATTTTTGTGCTAGAGCTTTTCATTTTGAAAACATAGAAACAATTTTGTCAACGGTAGTAATAATTCATATGTGTTATGCATAAGAATATCCTATAAGTTGCAAGCCTCATGCATAGAGTACCAATAGTGCTCTCACCTTGTCCTAATTAGCTTGGATTTACATGGATTATCATTGCATAACATATGTTTCAACCAAGTGTCACAAAGGGGTACCTCTATGTCGCCTGTACAAAGGTCCAAGGAGATAGATCGCATTTGATTTCTCGTTTTTGATAGATCTCAACTTAGGACATCCATACCGGGACAACATAGACAACAGATAATGGACTCCTCTTTAATGCATAAGCACTCAACAACAGATAATATTCTCATAAGAGATTGAGGATTGATATGATGTCCAAACTAAAACTTCCACCATGATTCATGGTTTTAGTTAGCGGCCCAATGTTCTTCTCTAACAATATGCATACTCAAACCATTTGATCATGATAAATCAACCTTACTTCAGACAAGACGAACATGCATAGCAACTCACATGATATTCAACAAAGGTGTAATAGTTCATGGCGTCCCCAGAAACATGGTTACCGCTCAACAAGCAACTTATAAGAAATAAGATACATAAGTAACATATTCAATACCACAATAGTTTTTAAGGCTATTTTCCCATGAGCTATATATTGCAAAGACAAGGAATGAAATTTTAAAGGTAGCACTCAAGTAATTTACTTTGGAATGGCAGAGAAATACCATGTAGTAGGTAGGTATGGTGGACACAAATGGCATAGTTTTTGGCTCAAGGATTTGGATGCACGAGAAGTATTCCCTCTCAATACAAGGCTTTGTGTTGTGGGTATACTTCATAGGTGTACCATCGACAGTGCCTAGATCCGGCAAGCCCGGGTGGCCCACAGACGGTGATGAGGCATGTGGCCCATCGGGCGGCCCGATTCGTTGTTGATCATGAAGGAAGAAGTCCAGTCCAGGATCAGCAGGCCGGATCCGTACCGACATAGGAGTAACCCGGATCCATGGAGGCCCATGAGGAACCCGGATCCAGGACGATGTGTATGGAAGGCGGATCCGTGACGAGCACGGCAAGATATTGTACCGTAGTTAGTCTATACGTAATCCGGCTAGGACTCTCCATGTAAACCCTAGATCCGTGCGCCTTTATAAGCCGGATCCCGGGAGCCCTAGAGGCACAACCACAACTCATTGTAACAACGCGAAAGCGCCCGAGATAATTCCGGACAAGCAGCGAGTAGGCCTCTGTCATCGTGCGGGTGTTCCGAAGGCTGGGTAACTCGCGTACCACCGTCCCGTGTGCACTCCGCCCTATGGCCCCTACTTCTTCTCCCCCTCGTGAGGATCCCTCCTCCGAGGTACCGTCGATTAGGCAACGACAGTTGGCGCCCACCGTGGGGCCTGAGGCGTATGGAGGCCGGAACCGGGAGGGTTCCGCCATGGGAAGCTACGACGACACCATCGCTGTGGGGCGTGTCCTTTACGCCGGAAATCTGCCGATCGTCCCTCCGGATGAGTGTTGGATTCCGGCTAAAACCGACCCCGTCAAGCTCTCCATCATCCCAGTTGGCGGCATACACATCTTCATCGGGGAAACCGTCGATTCCGACGGAAACCCACTGGTAAGTAGCGCTGACGCGACCGCCGCTGAGCGGGACGCGGTCGCGAAGATCCGATCCGAGACGCCGGAACTTCCCAACGAAGATTCCGCCTTAGATGCTGAAAATTTCAAAACCCACCCAATCCGCCCCCGAGCGGGAAACAAAGGTGGAAGACCAATGCGGATCCGCTCTGGGTTTCCCGGGTGTTAGAGAAGCAAAGGTGTCACTTCGTACACTTCTTGGCCCATACCGCCGGAACCGCCCCTCATGAAGTCGGAGCTGGTCCCGCGCGAGGTCGAGGCCCGGAAAACAACGCAGATCCGGATCGAGGCTCGGCTGTCGGAGAAAGCGAAGCTCCGGTCGAAGAATCAATCTTGGGCAATCCGAGCCCAATTTCCGGAGACACTCCATCCATGGAATCCGATGACTTCGTGCGCAAGTTGGAGGAGTATGGTCTCGGCGATCAGCCTCGAGGTCAACTCCGCCCGGCCGAAGCAGGTTCTCGCAACGGTAGCAGCGCTGGGACAAACCGGATCTGGAGACCAAGTTAGCCAATCTGAGCCATCCCAACAAGGATCTCCAATGTCTCGGGTGCGACCCCAAAGGGATTCCCCTTCGGAGGAAATCCTGTCAGCAGGAGAGGTGGCCGCGCGAGCGATTCTTAACACACCTATAACTCCGGGCCACGCCGCGGATCCGGAGGCTCTAGAAACCGCCGAGAAAGGAGATGCTGGCCACGGCCAAGAAGGCTCGCCGACGCCGAAGCTGCACTAAAGATAGGAAGGGCGAGATCATGCGGCACTGGCTGGAAAACTTCGACGGAACGGGACCGCGAGATTACTAACACACTCGAGCACGTCAAGAGCATGAGGGCTGAGTGGGAAGTAAAGATGACCTACGCGCAGGCGGAGGCTGATCGTATTGTCGGAGAAGCAATTCCGCCTCGCGGGATAGCCTTCAACACGCCGCGCAGTTCACCGGCCTGCGGAAACTCCAAAGGACAACATGCTAAAAGCAGCGGAATTGCTTGAAGAAGAAGGACGAAGAAGTTGATATCAACCATCTCCGCACACTTGTCGCTTCGGCAATGCGGCGAGCGAGCAAGGCGGATACTTCGCGCGAGGTTGGAATCCAATCCGGATAACCGTGTATCTACCGCGCAGAAGGACGCCCGCGCCGATCGGCATCCCGACGATGAATCACACACCGGATCCTCGGAGCGCGAGAAGAAGGGCCGGGGAACACCCAAATCCGATCCTCGTCCCATCACGGACGCCTCCGTCGGATCCAAGAAAGGAAAGGATGCGATGTACTCCGGACGAGACAGATACCGCAACCCCTCTCCTCCGCCCAACGGTTACCCGCGACCCCCTCGCCGCCGTAGTCCAGCCGGAAACACCAGGCCCATAGGGCACGGTGCGATTGTTATCCGCGACAACGTGCTGCCAAGAAACGAAACGAGGAGCGCTCGCCGGAACCTCGCCGGAACCAGAACAATGTTCGTGAGCCCGAGCCTAGGAGGAGTCGGAATGAAGACCGGGGCCCAGAACCTCGCCGGAACCGCGATCCCGAACCTCGTAGGAGCCGCGACCCAGAGCCTCGTCGGAGCCGTGACCCGGAGCCCCGCCGGCATGACCAGGGCAGCCAGCGCCAAGGCGAAGGCAGCCACAGGAGCCGGAGTCAGCACCAGGAAGGTCGTGGAGATTCAGATGGCGGAAGCAAGAAGTCAGACCGCCCACCTCGCAGGTCTCCCTCACCACCACCTAGCGGTGGCGGCGGAGGTGGAGACGGAGGCAATGGCCGGAGATCTCGCTCTCGCTCAAAGTCTCCCGCCACGGCTCACGTGACGCACGGGACCGCCTTAACGAGTACGGAAGCCGACTACATTGGTCCGAAGTGCTTTGGCAGAATGATTCGAGAGGAACCAAAGCCAAGGAGCTCCCTCAAGCTACCCGGAAATCTGAAGCATTATGATGGCACCGAAAGGCCGGATACCTGGATTGAGGACTACTACAATGCAGTAACCTTCGCCGGAGGAACCCCTAACATCGCCTGCCGCATGCTCCAGTTGTACCTTGTAGGACCAGCCCGGATCTGGCTCAGCGACCTCGAGAAGAACTCCATCTTTTGCTTGGTTCGACACTGAAGACCGCTTTTGAGAAACACTTCGGAGGCACCTACAAAAGACCTGCCACGGCAAGCGACCTGCAAGCTTGTATCCGAGAAGAAGGAGAAACCTCAAGAAACTTCCTCACACGATGGTTGGCATGCGAGAACGAGTGCGAAACGTCGATCACACCATCGCCATGTACGCCTTTATTGGTGGACTGCAGAGAGGAGGATTGCTGAGGCATAAGCTTACATGTTTGGCTAACGCCAACAAACTGACTTTGGATGAGATGATCTCCATCGCCAGTGATCACACTTGCCGCCGATGACGACGCGGCGGTGACATCGCAGCTACGGCAATCCCCACTGCACCAGCAAAGAAGAACCGTGATAACGGTAACAACGGCGGCCACAAGCGCAAAAACCATGATGACCAGAAGAGTGGCGGATCCGAGATGGTCGCCATGGCGTTCCAACGCGGAGGTTCAGGAGGCGGAAGAGGACGCGGCCGGGGAGGCGGAGCCGGCGGGGGTCGGCGGCATGGCACCGAGGTCACCGGCGGCGGATCCCGCGCCCCGCAAACCTACGAGGAGTACGAGAGACATGCCCTGCCCGGCCCACTTGGATCCGGCTACGGGGAAGTCCACTCACACCAACCGCAAGCGCAAGTGGGTCAACGACCTCAAGAATGACCGGAGGCGGGATACAAGCGAGCCCGGAAGCACCGCCCACGCGGCAAAGGAGGCAAGGGCAAGAACAAGGACAAGGAGGAGGACAGGTTCCGAGGCGATGGACGAGGATGATAACTCGCCGGATCCCAAAGCCGGATCCGCGAGGAAAATCCAACCCCTTCGAGAAAAAGAGCGTGGGGGCTTACCACACCTTCCTCGGAACCCCCACAGTCCGTGCTACAAAATCAGCTACCCGGATCCTGAACGCCACAGTTCCGGCTGTGCCGCAGTATGTCAAGTGGTCGGAAGTTCCGTGCACATTTGACAGGGAGGATCATCCCGCCATTGTGCCAAAAGAATACTACGCCTTGGTTGTGAGTCCCCGCATAGACGGGTATGACTTCTCCAAGTGCCTCATGGATGGCGGAGCCGGCTTGAACATCATGTACACGGAGACTGCGGAGCGGATGAACCTCACCAAGGAACAGCTCAAACACAGCACCACCGAGTTTCACGGCGTGGTTCCGGGTAAAAGGCGAACTCCCTCGGCGGCATCACACTTCCCGTGGCTTTCGGCGATGTTCATAATTTCCGCGAAGAGAAGATCACGTTCGAAGTTGTGCCCTTCAAGAGCTCCTACCATGTCATCTTCGGCGAGGCCCACCTACCACAAGTTCCACGCAAGGGCGTGCTATATCTACAACAAGCTCAAGATGCCGGGTCCCAATGGTATGATCACCATAACCGGAGACTACAAGAAGGCTCATGAGTGCGAGTTGGGCGAAGCCGCCTTCGCGAGTCCGTCATATCCGGAGAAGAGCTGAAAGGCTACGGGGCCGCGGTGGATCCGGCCGAGATGCGAGACCACCAAGAAGCGAGATCTCCGAGCGAGAAAACCTCTTTCAAGCCCGCGATAGAAACCAAGAAGCACGACCTCATTCCGGGTGACTCTTCCAAGCGAGGTTTCGGTCGGGGCCAACATGGACCCCAAATAGGAAAGCGCGCTCGTCGAGTTCCTCCGCGCTAACATGGATATCTTCGCATGGCAACCTTCGACATGTCCGGAGTACCTAGGGAACTCGCCGAGCACTACCTCAACATAAATCCGGGGCTAAACCGGTGAAGCAAGCTATGCGACGCTTTGGAGATAAGAAGCGCCGCGCCATAGGAATGGAACTAGCAAAGTTACTAGAAGCAGGTTTTGTAATAGAAGTTATCCACACCGATTGGGTCGCGAATCCCGTCCTTGTACCCAAAAAGAACAACTGAAATACTAAGAATGTGCATCGATTACTCCGGCTTGAACAAACATTGCCCGAAGGATCCGTTTCCCCTGCCGCGCATTGACCAAGTCATTGATTCGACGGCGGGGGCGGAACTTCGTGTTTTCTTGATGCGTATTCCGGGTACCATCGAGATCCGGATGAAGGAATCCGACCAAAAGGCGACTTCATTCATTACCCCGTTTGGTACTTACTTGCTATGTTACTATGCCCTTTGGTTTGAAAAATGCAGGTGCTACCTACCAACGTACGATGCAGCGGTGCTCGAAGGACCAAATAGGCCGGAACGTGCACGCTTACGTCGACGACATCGCGGTCATGACCCGGAAAGGATCCGACTTGATCAGCGACCTCACAGAAACCTTCGACAACCTCCGCAGGTACAAGATGATGTTGAATCCGCTAAAGTGCGTCTTTGGCGTACCAGCCGGAAAACTCCTTGGCTTCATAGTCTCTCACAGAGGCATTGAGGTGAACCCGGAAAAGATCAAGGCAATCCTGTGCATCAAACGACCAACTTGTCTCAAAGATGTGCAACGGCTAGCTGGTTGCGTCGCAGCAATCAGCAGGGTTTGTTAGCCGTCTTGGCGAGAAGGCGCTACCTCTGTACAAGCTGCTGAAGAAAACGAGACAAATTTGTGCGGGACGACGCAGCCGACGCAGCTCTTCGTGGGTTGAAGGAAATACTTACCTCCCCACCTATCTTGGCAGCCCCAGCGAGTCGAGCCAATGCTCCTTTATCGGCGGCTACCAACAAGGTCGTCGGCCTCGTCATCGTGGTGGAGCGAAAGGAAGAAGGGCATGAATATGACGTCCAAAGACCTGTCTACTACATAAGCGAGGTGCTTGACGGAGTCAAAGCAAAGATACCCTCACTTTCAGAAGCTAGCTTATGGAGTATTCCTAGGCAGCCGGAAGTTGAGACACTACTTTCAAGAGCACCCAGTAACGGTTGTGAGCAAAGCTCCGCTGTCAACAATTCTCAACAACGGCGACGCAACAGGACGAACGGCTAAGTGGGGCATCGAACTATCCGCCTTCGACATCGCTTACAAGCCAAGGACTGCGGTCAAATCCCAAGTCTTGGCAGATTTCGTTGCAGATTGGACGAAGCTCCGGATGCAAGTCCGGAGCCGGAACCGAAAACATGGGTCATGCACTTCGACGGATCCAAGCAGCATCAAGGCTCAGGAGCCGGAGTCACCCTGAAGTCCCCTACCGGAGAAGAACTGCAGTATGTTCTGCAGATCCACTTCGAAGCCACAAATAACATGGCGGAATACGAGGCTCTACTACACGGATTGCGCATCGCTAAGGAACTAGGGATCAAGCACATCATTTGCTGCGGAGATTCCGACACTGGTGGCACAGCAAGTAGCGGAACACTGGAACGCCAGAAATTCCGTCATGGCGGCCTACGAGAGACGAAGTTGACGAGATCGCCAAGAGCTTCCTCGGATACGAAGTCAAGTACGTCGGAAGAGACGACAATACAGCGGCGAGATATGCTATCCAAGCTCGGATCCGGCGAAAGCCAATTCCGCCCGGAATTTACCTAGAGCATCTCCGGATACCCTCGGTGAAGGGCGCTAACCCGGAAAACCCGAAGTGGCGGTGTCTCCGGCTAAAGAGGTATTAGCTACCATTCCGGCTTGGACACGGCCTTTCTCGGACTACCTCATCGATCGGAAGTTGCCGGAGGACGAGGTCCTCGCGCGCCGGATCATCGGACGAGCACGATCCTACACAATTGTTGATGGACAGCTCTACAAACGAAGCGCAACGAGGGTATTTCTCAAATGCGTCTCAAATCAAGATGGCATTGAAATCCTCGGAGAGATCCACGCGGGGAGCTGCGGGCACCATGCCGCTCCCGGATCACTCGTTGCAAAAGCTTTTCGGCTAGGCTTTTATTGGCTCACAGCTAAAGAAGACGCCGATAAGATAGTCAAGACCTGCCGAGGTTGTCGGTACTACGCTACTCAACCAAACGCTCCAGCCCAAGAGCTGAAGACCATACCTATCACCTGGCCATTTGCGATCGGGGGCTCGATATGGTTGGTAAGTTAAAAAGATCATCTCCTGGTGGTTGCGAATACCTCCTGGTCGGCTGGTGACAAGTTCGGCAAGTGGATCGAGGCCAAGCCGGTGAGAAAAGCCGACGGTGCTACGGCACTAAAATTTGTCATCGGCCTCGTAATGAGATTCGGCATCCCTCACGGCATAATCACGAGATAATGGCACAAACTTCGCTCGGGGAGAATTGAAGGATTGCTTGTGAGACAATGGGGATTCGATTGGACCTTGCATCCGTGGCTCACCCACAATCCAATGGACAAGTCGAAAGAGCTAACGGTCTAATATTATCGGGAATCAAGCCACGCCTCGAAGAACCGCTGCGACGAGCGGCCGGAGCTTGGGCCGACGAAGCTGGACGCTGTTTTGTGGAGTTTGCGAACTACCCCTAACAGGTCAACAGGGTTTACCCCTTTCTTCCTGGTATACGGATCCGAAGCCGTCATTCCCTCCGACATCATCCATGATTCACCGCGAGTTTCCGCCTATAACGATGAAACAGCTGACGAGGCCAGACAGCTATCTGTGGACCTGATCGAAGAAGCTCGGAACCTAGCCTGACCGGCGCTCCGCCATCTACCGGCAGAAGCTCCGACGCTATCACGGTCGTCGAGTTCGGAAACGCTCCTTCATGGCCGGAGACCTGGTCCTCCGCCTTCGACGAGTGAAAGACCATAAGTTGCAATCTCCATGGGAAGGACCCTTTGTCGTTAGCAAAGTGCTTCATAACGGATCGTACTACCTTGTCGATTTCCGCGAGCTGAGGGATAGACACCTGCTAGCGGCGCCGGAAACGCAAGCGTGAGGATCCGGATGACATCTACGATGAAACAGGATCGCCCTTGGAATATCGCACAGCTACGTCCTTTCTACACTTAGCATATTTTTCCGAGTTACAAACTACGTAATAGTTATACATGATCAATGAAATAAAGCTTATGGTTCACTCTTTGAGTCTTTTACCTCCTTTACTTGTTCATTTTAGATCGTGTATGTTTTTCCGACTAAAACCGCGAGCTGGATGTTTTCCGCCTAGGCGTGTATAAAAGTTGTGATTTCTAAAATCGTCCTTTAGGACGTAAGCTTAAGTTTTCCGATTAAGTTGTTATCTCGTTGCGAACTCGTGGATTCCTAGTAGCGATTTCCGGCACCTATGCATGGGGGCTTGTTTCCGCGGTTATGGACGGATTGCCATTGGGCTTCGTCGCCGGTGGCGAGCGTCTCCGGCTAAGGTTTTCCGGCTCGTGGAAGGTCAAGCGGGCAAGCCGGAAAATAACGAGATCAGCACTTGCTTTCCGGCATAAAACGAAACATGCGCATAATATTAAATGGATAGCAGGATAAGTGTTTCCGCCCCACGCATAATTGTTTCGTTCCTAGCTACTTAAGAATTTAAAGTCTTATTACAAACCCTCGCTGGGGCCAAAATGATGCAACTTGTTTCATTGTTTTAAACGGGAACTCTACTCGGAGTCCTCCTCTTCGGACTGCTGGTAGGCTGGAGCCGTCGTCACCTTGTCACCGGATCCGGCTTCGAGTCGTTTCCGAGTTTCCTCCGGAATGCTCGTTGCTGGACCCGGATCCTTCCCCATAAAACTCTGGCTCGCTCGCTTCCTCCTCCGCGTCGGAAAAACCTTCGGGCAGGTTGTGCTTGTTGTACCAGAACGAGTGATCCACTCGCCTGACAAACAGCTCTTCATAGCCTTCAGTTTCCGCGAGAAGGGCGCTCATGTCGGAACTCTCGGGGGCTCCGCGGGCAACTTGCGCCAGATTGAGTGAGGGGAAGAACGCCTTGCAGGTGGCCGAGGACCAAGGAGGCGGCTCCGCGCGCCGAAGATTTCTGCCGGTCCTTGATGAACTCCGGCACCTGTCGCATAAGATTGGTCATCGTATCGATGAGCGAGGTTTTGGCCTTCTTTAGCGATAGAGCCGTGGCAATTCCGCGACGAGGCTCCAAACAGTGCATCAATGGAGTTCCGCACTTCCTCGTAGGCTTCCGTCCTCGTCAGGTTTGAATCTTTCGTCCACTCAAAGCCAAGACTTGCTGTGGAAGAAAAGAGGTTCAGTTCCGTCAGAGAAAACATGAAAGATGGTCGGAGCAACGACGCGGAAGAATGCTTACGGAAGATAAGTTTGTCAATGGCTTCCGCCTCCGTTTCCAGGGCTTTGTTCTTGGCGAGTGTGGAGATCACGCGGCCTTGGCTTTTCTCCGGCTTGTCGATCAGCTCCGCCTTCTCGCGGGAATGCTTCTCGGAGAGTTCTCTCCTCGCTTCGGTCTCTTTGCTTGAGGATTCTTTCATAAAGTTTTGGAGGGACTCGTTCTCCGCCTCAAGCACCGTGACCTTGGCGGAAAGCTCATCAAGCGAGGAGCGCTTAGCGGATTCTTACGAAGGCGGACAAGTTGCACATATTATGCATCATGCATTATGACTTAACACAAAAAGTAAAAAATCCGGATCTTGTACCTTTCGGGCGGGTCTCAAGCGAGCTGGATAGCCTTTTGGCTGTTTTCCGCGTTACGGCGCAGCCCCTCGATCTCCGTGATGCTGCTCCGGCACATGGATGCGCAAATCTTCATGCAATTTCCGTGTGGTACGTGAAGCGGCGGGGAGTTAGCCGGATATTCAAAATCTTGGGGGCTAGCGAGGAGTTCAGTTTGAGATATAAAAATTTTTAAATTTCCGTCTAAAGTACATTTTGGGAAAGCATCGGATAATACATGTTATTCGGAACTATATCACCCAATGCTTGGGGGCTAGTATTACCTGCCGCACTTCCCTGTGCTTGGCGAAAAAATCCTTCAGGTTCTCCTCCAGGTCGGCGAGTTCGCGCACCTCTTCCTCCGGTTTTCCCCATACCGTGTTCAGCATGACGGAAACCTTCGCGTGACGTTCTGCAAGAGTAAGCTTTTGGAGGGACGGAGTTGGTTGGAGGTTGACGCGGGTCGCGTTGGTGACTTGAAGTAGCTTGGCCTTTTGCTCCTGTTCTTCTCCGGTTGGCCCCGCGAAAGCGGAGCTTGGCTGATCGGGGCGGAGGAATGGGCGAGGAGGTCCCCTTGGCGGAGTCGCCCGGTAAACGGGATCTTCGGGAATGTCGTCAAGGTCAATGACGTCCTTCGGATCCGGCTTGGCGGCAGATGAAGCCTTCGGCGGAACTTCCACCTCAGGAGTGATAGGGACGGAAGCCGGAGACGGCTTGACCTTCTTCTTGGTGACCCTTGGGGCCTTGGGAGGTTGGCTTCCGGAACTACAGGAAAAGCATACAAATATAAGAACAAGTGTTAAAACTGGAACTTGGATCTCAGAAAGGAGACGCTTACCCGGAAGGCTTGAAAAAGTCTTTGGATGGCGAGGCTGCCCCTTGTTGCTTGGTATTGATCGGCGCGAGGCGCTTCTTTTCCGCCTCGGCTTTCCGAGTAGCCGCGATGCGAGTGTTTCGCGGGGGCGTTTCGCTGGGGAGGCTGGAAGGGGCTGGCCTTTTCCTCTTCGCAGGGCGGGCGGCTTCGGGAGCTTCCGCCTCCGATGCGGCTTACGGATCCGGATTACCGGTAGATGGGACTCGGAGGAGGTTTCCGAGTTCACTCTCTTCAAGCGCTTCGAGCTAATGCAAAGATAAAAACTTAGGCAAAGTTTGAAGAAGAACAATAAATCAAGTCCAGATGCCGTACCGCGGTTCCGGATCCCTCCGTGTGGATGTCTTTGTTGCATACGTGAACATGAAGTTCACGTGGGATTTTGAGGAGGAGCCGGATCCTCTTGTCAATAGCGTCGGCGGACAGGTTATCTTTGGTGGCGCGCATTGAGTCTTCGCGCCTGTGTACTCAAACATCAATCGGTCCCTATGTTGTAGCGGGCTGGATCCGCTTGGTAAACCAGGAGAGGGTCAAATCCTTCCCTGTGAGCCCCTCCTCCGTGAGCTTGCGGATCCGCCTTCTTGCGCGGTTCAGGCTGAGGCGAGTCGGAGAGGTGAGGGGCCTTGTGTCCATGCCGGAGTCTCGTTGGCGGGGCTGTTCTTGAATGTTGAAAGTTTTTTGTCGCTCGCCGGGTCGGAGACGTCCTTCGGGTAGAAGAAGCCTCCGGACCGGTACCTCGCGGATTCATGGCGATCGGTGTGGGGGTAGACGCGACCCGGGCGGAGGAGGAAAGTGATGGATCCGCAAGTTGGCAATTCGGAAGTTTGGCGGATCTTCTCTTTCTTGACAGTGAAGAAATATTGAAACAGAGGAAGCTCTGGAGTCACGCGGAGGTGGCCTTCGCGAGAGCGACATGGTTGCTAATGGCGAGCACGCTTGTTTGGAGATATATTGTGGGGTTGGAGCCCATATGTCTTCAGAATTTCTCGGAAGAAGTCTGAAGGCGGAAACGAGAATCCGCGCTCCACTAATGCTTTTGTCAGCACCATCTCGTCATCCTTAGGAGCAGGAGTTGGTTCTAGTGGAACTGACCTCCAGCTTCCGGGTTGCGGGAAACCCTCCGCCTCGAGGTTCTTCGATTCCGTTTCGGTGGTGGTACGGGGCCACCATTTTCCCTTAGCCTCGGAATCGCGCTTCCGAGCTTTGGATTTCTTGGCAGCTTCTTCGCTCTGCTGCTCCGTCTGGCCCGCCTCGGAGGTTTTTTCCGGGTGAGCAGAAGTTCCCTCAGTCTCCTTGCCGGAGTCCTTTGAAGGATCCAGCCTGATGGGAACGAAAGGAGGAGGGGCGGAGGAGATAGGCGTCGCCATAATCGGTTCCGAGGTCGGAGGAGGAATTGTTGAAGACATCTGGAGAAAAAGGTTGGCGGAAACTTTCCTTAGTCGGATCCCACTTCATCTTCCCCAAGTTCATCCCTACCAACTACGGTGCAAAAGTTGAGTTCGAGGTTTACCGTAATGGCGTGCGGTGGCCGGAGTTGCGGAAGTTCGTCGGAGTTATGAACACGAAGAACACTGCGGTGGCGGGTGTGCTCCGGTGATGCTCCGGCGGGTCTCCGGCAGGTTCCGGCACGGCGGCGGAGAAGCTCTCGGGCGGCGCTCGGCAGAGAGGAGAGGAGGGGGTGAATGAGGGGTAAAGGGGTCGACGGCTGGTATTTATAGGCTGTGGGAATGAGATTCGTGTTCCGCATCCTGTGGTCGGAACGCAAGCGTCGCGCCGTTGGATGTGTGACACGTGTCCCAAACCCTAGCGGTAAAAATGGCTAGAGATAAGTTACCGCGCGAATCGCGCAAAAATGGCGCCAGAATTGGCGGAACCGTTTGAGTCTTTTTAAGATTCCGGGTAATTGTGTGAAAATAAGTTGTCTCTCATTCGAGCAGGGAGTAACCCGGAGATGTTCATTTGAACGTCGATGGATGAAGTCCCGCGGGGTGGGAGCATTTTCCGGCTGTAAGTTGGAGAAAAGAAGAAAATGCAAAGTTGGAGCTCTTCAAGTTTCTCCGCGTTACCACCGTTTGCCGGAGATTATGATGAACTAGCAAGGCGGAAACTGCAGGCGAAACTCGGAGAACTCTGGGGGCTACTGTTGTGGGTATACTTCATAGGTGTACCATCGACAGTGCCTAGATCCGGCAAGCCCGGGTGGCCCACAAGACGGTGATGAGGCATGTGGCCCATCGGGCGGCCCGGTTCTTCGTTGATCATGAAGGAAGAAGTCCAGCCCAGGATCAGCAGGCCGGATCCGTACTGACATAGGAGTAACCCGGATCTATGGAGGCCCATGAGGAACCCGGATCCAGGACGATGTGTATGGAAGGCGGATCCGTGACGTGCACGGCAAGATATTGTACCGTAGTTAGTCTATCTGTAATCCGGCTAGGACTCTCCATGTAAACCCTAGATCCGTGCGCCTTTATAAGCCGGATCCCGGGAGCCCTAGAGGCACAACCACAACTCATTGTAACAACGCGAAAGCGCCGAGATAATTCCAGACAAGCAGCAGTAGGCCCTGTCATCGTGCAGGTGTTCCGAAGCTGGGTAACTCGCGTACCACCGTCCCGTGTGCACTCCGCCCTATGGCCCCTACTTCTTCTCCCCCTCGTGAGGATCCCTCCTCCGAGGTACCGTCGATTAGGCAACGACACTTTGGCTAGCAAGGTTGTTTGAAGCAAACTCAAGTATAAACCGGTACAGCAAAACTTACATAAGAACATATTGCAAGCATTATAAGAATCTACACTGTCTTCCTTGTTGTTCAAACACCTTAACCATAAAATATCTAGACTTTAGAGAGACCAATCATGCAAACCAAACTTCAACAAGCTCTACGGTAGTTCTTCATTAATAGGTGCAAAGTACATGATGCAAGAGCTTAAACATGATCTATTTGAGCACAACAATTGCCAAGTATCAAATTATTCAAGACATTATACCAATTACCACATGAAGCATTTTCCGTTTCCAACCATATAACAATGAACGAAGCAGTTTCAACCTTCGCCATGAACATTAAAAGTAAAGCTAAGAACACCAGTGTTCATATGAACGAGCGAAGCGTGTCTCTCTAACGCACAAAGAATGCTAGGATCCGATTTTATTCAAACAAAAACAAAAACAAAAACATACAGACGCTCCAAGTAAAGCACGTAAGATGTGACGGAATAAAAATATAGTTTCACTAGAGGTGACCTGATAAGTTGTCGATGAAGAAGGGGATGCCTTGGGCATCCCCAAGCTTAGAGTTTTCACTCTTCTTGATCATATTGTATCATCCTCCTCTCTTGATCCTTGAAAACTTCCTCCACACCAAACTCAAAACAAACTCATTAGTGGGTTAGTGCATAATTGAAAATTCATATATTCAGAGGTGACACAATCATTCTTAACACTTCTGGACATATTACAAAGCTACTCAAAGTTAATGGAACAAAGAAATCCATCAAACATAGCACAACAGGCAATGCGAAATAAAAGGCAGAATCTGTCAAAACAGAACAGTCCGTAAAGACGAATTTTTCTGGGGCACTTAACTTGCTCAGATGAAAATGCTCAAATTTAATGAAAGTTGCGTACATATCTGAGGATCACGCACGTAAATTGGCAGATTTTTCTAAATTACCTACAGAAGGGACTGCTCAATTTCGTGACAGCAAGAAATCTGTTTCTGTGCAGTAATCCAAATCTAGTATTGACTTTACTATCAAAGACATTACTTGGCACAACAATGCAATAAAGTAAAGATAAGGAGAGGTTGCTACAGTAGTAACAACTTCCAAGACTCAAATATAAAACAAAAGTGCAGAAGTAAAATAATGGGTTGTCTCCCATAAGCGTTTTTCTTTAACGCCTTTCAGCTAGGCGCGAGAAAGTGTGAATCAAGTATTATCAAGAGACGAAGCATCAACATCATAATTTGTTCTAATAATAGAATCATAAGGTAACTTCATTCTCTTTCTAGGGAAGTGTTCCATACCTTTATTGAGAGGAAATTGATACTTAATATTACCTTCCTTCATATCAATGGTAGCACCAACAGTTCGAAGAAAAGGTCTTCCCAATATAATGGGACAAGATGCATTGCATTCAATATCCAAGACAACAAAATCAACGGGGACAAGGTTATTGTTAACCATAATGCGAACATTATCAATCCTCCCCAAAGGTTTCTTTATAGCATTATCAGCAAGATTAACATCCAAATAACAATTTTTCAATGGTGGCAAGTCAAGCATATCATAGATTTCTTAGGCATAACAGAAATACTTGCACCAAGATCACATAAAGCATTACAATCAAAATCATTGACCCTCATCTTAATGATGGGCTCCCAACCATCTTCTAACTTCCTAGGAATAGAAGTCTCAAGTTTTAATTTCTCTTCTCTAGCTTTTATGAGAGCATTTGTAATATGTTTTGTAAAGGCCAAATTTATAGCACTAGCATTGGGACTTCTAGCAAGTTTTTGTAAGAACTTTATAACTCCAGAGATATGACAATCATCAAAATCTAAACCATTATGATCTACAACAATGGGATCATTGTCCCCAATACTTTGAAAAATTTCAGCAGTTTTATCAGTTTCAGCAGTTTTAGCAGTTTCAGGCAATTTTGCACGCTTTGCCTTAGGAGTAGAAACATTGCCAACACCAATTATTTTACCATTGATAGTAGGAGGTTTAGCAACATGTGAAGCATCATCATTACTAGTGGTGTTAATAGTCCAAACTTTAGCTACATTATTCTCTTTAGCTAGTTTTTCTTCTCTTTCCCACCTAGCATGCAATTCAGCCATCAATCTAATATTTTCATTAATTCGAACTTGGATGGCGTTTGCTGTAGCAAATGACTTAATATCTTTATTTTCATTAGGCATAACTTTCGATTTTAAAAGATCAACATCAGAGGCAAGACTATCAACCTTAGAAGCAAGAACATCAATTTTACCAAGCTTTTCCTCAACAGATTTGTTAAAAGCAGTTTGTGTACTAATAAATTCTTTAAGCATGGCTTCAAGACCAGGGGGTACACTCCTATTATTGTTGTAAGAATTACCATAAGAATTACCATAACCATTACCATTATTAGAAGGATATGGCCTATAGTTGTTACCAGAATTATTCCTATAAGCATTGTTGTTGAAATTATTATTTTTAATGAAGTTCACATCAACATGCTCTTCTTGAGCAACCAATGAAGCTAAAGGAACATTATTAGGATCAACATTAGATCTACCATTCACAAGCATAGACATAATCACATCAATCTTATCACTCAAGGAGGAGGTTTCTTCGACAAAATTTACCTTCTTACCTTGTGGAGCCCTTTCAGTGTGCCATTCAGAGTAGTTGATCATCATATCATCAAGAAGCTTTGTTGCGGCGCCTAAGTTAATGGACATAAAAGTACCTCCAGCAGCTGAATCCAATAGGTTCCACGAAGAAAAATTCAGTCCTGCATAAAAGGTTTGGATGATCATCCAAGTAGTCAGTCCATGGGTAGGGCAATTCCTTACCAAAGATTTCATTCTCTCCCATGCTTGGGCAACATGCTCATTATCCAATTGCTTAAAATTCATTATGCTACTTCTCAAAGATATAATTTTAGCAGGAGGATAATATCTACCAATGAAAGTATCCTTACATTTAGTCCATGAATCAATACTATTTTTAGGCAAAGATAGCAACCAATCTTTAGCTCTTCCTCTTAAGGAGAAAGGAACCAATTTCAATTTTATAATGTCACCATCTACATCCTTATACTTTTGCATTTCACAAAGTTCAACAAAATTATTAAGATGTGCAGCAGCATCATCAGAACTAACACCAGAAAATTGCTCTCTCATAACAAGATTTAGTAAAGCAGGTTTAATTTCATAAAATTCTGCTATAGTAGCAGGTGGAGCAATAGGTGTGCATATAAAATCATTATTATTTGTGCTAGTGAAGTCACACAACTTAGTATTCTCAGGAGTATTCATTTTAGCAGTAGTAAAAATAAGTAAAGCAAACTAAATAAAGTAAAGTAAATGCAAGTAACTAATTTTTTTGTGTTTTTGATATAGAGAACGCAAACAAGACAGTAAATAAAGTAATGCAAGTAACTAATTTTTTTTATTTTTGATATAGAAAGTAAACAAAGCAGTAAATAAAGTAAAGTAAAGCAAGACAAAAACAAAGTAAAGAGATTGGATGTGGGAGACTCCCCTTGCAGCGTGTCTTGATCTCCCCGGCAACGGCGCCAGAAAAATTGCCTGATGGCGCGTGAGACACACGTCCGTTGGGAAACCCAAGAGGAAGGTGTGATGCGTACGGCGGCAAGTTTTCCCTCGGTAAGAAACCAAGGTTATCGAACCGAGTAGGAGTCAAGGGCCACGTGAAGGTTGTTGCCGACGGAGTGTAGTGCGGCGCAACTCCGGGGATTCCGGCGCCAACGTGGAACCTGCACAACACAATCAAAATACTTTGCCCCAACTTAACGAGTGAGGTTGTCAATCTCACCGGCTTGCTTGTAAACAAAGGATTAAACGTATGGTGTGGAAAATGATGTTTGTTTGCGAAGAACAGTAGAGAACAGAGTTTGCGGTAGATTGTATTTCAGATGTAAAAGAATGGACCGGGGTCCACGAGTTCACTAGTGGTGTCTCTCCAATAAGATAAATAGCATGTTGGGTGAACAAATTACAGTTGGGAAATTGACAAATAGAGAGGGCATAACAATGCACATACATATCACGATGACTACTATGAGATTTAATCAGGGCATTACGACAAAGTACATAGACCGCTATCCAGCATGCATCTATGCCTAAAACGTCCACCTTCAAGTTAGCATCCGCACCCCTTCCAGTATTAAGTTGCAAACAGCAGACAATTGCATTAAGTATGGTGTGTAATGTAATCAACACAAATATCCTTAGACAAAGCATTGATGTTTTATCCCTAGTGGCAACGACACATCCACAACCTTAGAACTTTTTGTCACCGTCCCGGATTCAATGGAGGCATGAACCCACTATCGAGCATAAATACTCCCTCTTGGAGTTACAAGTATCAACTTGGCCAGAGCCTCTACTAGCAACGGAGAGCATGCAAGAACATAAACAACACATATATGATAGATTGATAATCAACTTGACATAGTATTCCATATTCATCGGATCCCAACAAACACAACATGTAGCATTACAAATAGATGATCTTGATCATGATAGGCAGCTCACAAGATCTAACATGATAGCACAAGAGGAGAAGACAACCATCTAGCTACTGCTATGGACCCATAGTCCAAGGATGAACTACTCACGCATCAGTCCGGAGGCGATCATGGTGATGAAGAGTCCTCCGGGAGATGATTCCCCTCTCCGGCAGGGTGCCGGAGGTGATCTCCTGAATCACCCGAGATGGGATTGGCGGCGGCGGCGTCTCTGGAACTTTTTCCGTATCGTGTCTCTCGGTAATAGGGTTTTCGCGACGGAGAGTTTAAGTAGGCGGAAGGGCAGAGTTGGAGGCGGCGCAGGGGCCCCACACCATAGGCCGGCGCGGGCCCCATGCTGGCCACGCCGCCCTATGGTTACGGCCCCTCGTGGCCCCACTTCGTATGCTCTTCGGTATTCTGGAAGCTCCGTGGAAAAATAAGACCCTGGGCGTTGATTTCGTCCAATTCCAAGAATATTTCCTTTGTAGGATTTCTGAAACCAAAAACAGCAGAAAACAGCAACTGGCTCTTCGGCATCTTGTCAATAGGTTAGTGCCGGAAATTGCATAATAATGATGTAAAGTGTGTATAAAACATGTGAGTATTGTCATAAAAGTAGCATGGAACACAAGAAATTATAGATACGTTTGAGACGTATCAACGGGTCGATCCGGTGGAGTTAATTTAGGACCCACCGGCGGGTATGGAGGCGGGTGAGATGGCATGGAGAGGTGGCGGAGGCGGGTATGGAGGTCGCAAACCCGCCTCCATACCTAGCGGGTGCCACCCGGCCGGAGTGAGATGAGGTGTTGTTGTGAAGTGTATAATAAGGGGCTCCTTAATTTTGTTTCATATAACAGGATATGATCAAAATCATGTATGAATAGGAAAAGTTAGGGACTACACTCCTCGGTTATTCTCACATAGCATCAACATATGTGCATCAGAAGCAAAGTATTTGGTTTATGAGTAGATATTATTTAAGATAAATAAAATTTTGAGTACGATTCCCAATACAATAGAAACCTCATATATATACTTACAAAAATTGGATAGCAAAATTCTTGTAGGGAGTGGTGTTTTGGAACATGGGAGCATATGCTCCCTATATTTTAAAATGCATCTTACACATATTTAAAATTCCAAAAAATTTGAAACAAAAAATTCGCACGTACATCTTCACGCGCTACGCGCTCACAAAGTCGTTTCATAAAAAATGAACTTATCATGTGACCTGTGTAAAAAAGACAAAATTCAGTGCTGAAAACAATGCTTTTCACAGGAAAAGTTTTCTCTTTTTTACATAGGCCACAGAAAATATTATTTTTTCGTGAAACTTGACGCATACACATATATTATGGAGATGTACATGTAGAATTTTTTGTCAAAATTTTTCCACACTTCAAAATATGTTTTGTTGGTAGAGGGAGCATACGCACCCGGGAGCCGAATTGAATTTCCGAATTCTTGTATACATATATATATATATATATATATATATATATATATATATATATATATACCAGCACTATTCTGCAACCGGTTGCAGAATAATATTCTGAGCACCGACTTGTACTTTCCTGGACACAAGGTTGCACTTCCCGGATAACAAGGTTCAACTTTCTGTCGAACTTACCTGAACTTCCCGTTTTCTTCAGCGGTACTGATTATACCTCGAGTTTCTCAACCATTTGTCGGAACTATGCAAATGATATATCGTTGGATAGATAATGAAAAACCGCAACTTTTTCATGTTCACACTTTTCACAGATTTTGCACGGTTTAAATTTAATTTTGAAAATACGAAAACGCTTCTATATGGCCAGAAAACGAACTTTTAGTTCGATTTTCGAATCGCTTATCGGAACTGTGCAAATGATATACCGTTGGAAAGATAATAAAATTGCGCAACTTTTTCATGTTTTACGTTTTTTCGAAATCCTCACAGTTTTTGAACAATTTTGAATATACTAAAATTCGGACGTACTCAAAAAACGAGCGGACAGTAATTTGGATGATTTGTTTCAACCGTATGTCGGAATGACGCAAATGATATGGCGTTGGAAAGCTATGGACTAGCCGCAACTTTCATATTCCAATTGTTTTCTCTAATTCCTTACAGTTTAAGAGAATAACTCGAATTACTCTCCGCCTGTTTTATGTGACGGGCACCGAATGATTTCCCCGCGATTTCCACGCAGTATAATTAAATAATGGAAAAAATATACGGTTGGAAAGGTGTCAAAATGGCGCATCTTTTTTGTATCTACCATTTTTGCCAAATCCGAATGGTTTAAAACTAATTTTACAAGTTTTGAAATCATGTTTCCGGTATATTTTGTGGGATAACATTTTAATTGATGGATTAGATCCATTTATTTGTTGTAAAATGTTGTAGGTAATGAAATTATACATATACTCTATCATATAAAGCTTTTGTTGACAATGATTTAAGTAGTTGGTGATCAAATCGATGAGATTTGGTCAATAGATTTCCGCCCCGTAAAAACAGAGCACTAAACTTCCCTCGACATGAACTTGTACTTATCGGGCAATGCGGTTGTACTTCTTGGTGCGGTTTCATGAAAGTGTTCAGTAAAACAGAGCTATAACTTTCTTGTACACTGTCAATTTGAGGTCCACAGCCACACAAAATGTGCAACACAACCACGCGCATCTGAACTTCTCGCGACATGTACTTGTACTTCCTGGCCTTCCGTGGTTGTACTTCCGTAAATGTTTCCATACTAGTGTGATTTACAATAAATAAACATGTGTTTCGGAATGATAGTTTTAGATTTTCCCTAGCCTCTATTTAAGAGATTCTGCACTTCCTGGATCTTAATATTTGAACTTCCCAACATTGATATGTGAACTTAAGTGTGAGTATTTTCTTTATACAATTTGCGATTACTGTAATTACTGTTTATACTTCATGTAGTCTCCGCGTGTACTTCTCGGAGTAACACCTTGTACTTCCTCGCGGATGATGGGATTATTTTGTTTTACCTACATTTGGATTTTTGTCAGTTTCTTGTACTTCCTATATTAAGTGGGTGTACTGCTGGTGTCGAATGCTTGTACTTCTCTCCGTCAACTACTTTAATTTCCTCTTGGGTGATGGGATTATTTTTTTTTACATTTGGATTTTGTCGGTTTTCTTGTACTTTCTATAATAGGTACTTGTACTGCTCGTGTCGAATGGTTTTACTTCTCGTTGTCAAGTATATGAACGTCCTTGCGGGTGACGGGATCATTTTTAGTTTTCGTACATTTGGATTTTTGTCGGTTTTTCTTGTACTTCATGTATTAAGTGGGTGTACTGCTCGTGTCGACTGGTTGTACTTATCAATCTCAATTATCTGAAATTCCCCGTAGATGACGGAATTATTAATTTTGTTTTCTTGTAAAATTATTGGTTGAACTAAGCTATCTTAGTTGTATGTAACTATCCGAAAAACTAATCTAGCAGTTGTGGACCGAAGTGGCATAATCCAGATTATGTAATACGTACTTCCCATTGTTACTTTTATTTACTTCCCAACTGTTTTTTAGATTTAATTTATTACATTTTCTTATTTGTTTTCATGTATTACCCATACTGCATAAATACAAGTGGGTGTACTGCCCAAAAATTAGTGCCCGCTACAAAGGTGTACGTCAAAGTATTTTGCAGAAATTTGCGACTAAAGCATTCCTGGAAGCAATTCATCTAGAAACTAAAGTGAAAACATATCCATTTTTATTAATCAAGCACGGTATTACGAGTGCTTTTGACACATTCCTTGAATTTTTTTTCTAAAAATACAATGATTGAAAAATCCACATAAGCAGCTGCATGGCAAATGCCACCGTGTACCATGAAAAGCAAAGGGGAAATCACCAAAGGAAAACACAGGAAAAGAGAGGCAAAAAAGACTGCAGTATCCTCCATTTTCTTCTATTCATGATGAATTCAGCCAGGCCCGCTGCAATCTTCAAGCTCACTAGAGCATGTCTCCATTGCTTGCCGAACTAACCCCACCCAATCTCTCAAGTTCTTGTCTGCGTCTGCACATGGTATTTAGACAAATGCATAGTAAAATGTTGAGCACGTCGTAACCTGCAGCACCGTAATGTCACTTGCGGTTGCGGATGCACTTCGTAATAGATGAAAATATTATGAACTGCCTTACACAACCGATTTCTGTAGGAAAAAAGAACTGCTCGCCTCCACAATTAGGGAAACAAATCTTCGCTAGCCTGATGCTATCTTCTACTGCTCGTCTTTTTGCTTTGTACTTCTTCCCCGTCTTCGCGTCTTGTACTTCCCCGTCTGGGCGTCCAGTGGCAGAAGTTGGCGATGAGGCGACTCGGTGATTTCCAGCAGCGAAAGCTGGCGACTGTAGTTCGACGTTTGGTGAGTGTAGTCCAGTGTCTCCACTGTAACGTCCAGCACAATGGGTACTACGAGTGTATTTCACGTCCTGATGGATCTGTACTCCTCTTTGCACACAAATGAAAGGTAAGGCTTGCAAGCAGGGCATCTCCTGCTCTCCAGCTTGCGGCCATGCTTTGCAGAGAAGTAAGGCGTTGCAAAGCGAGCCATCGTGTAGGTGACTGGAGGTGGAAACACGCTGCCAAACCAGATTAAAACATGGACTTTTATTCCCAGAACATGGGCACGACAGTCTGACAAAATACACAAAGAAGAGCAGCAACACACGAGCAATTTCAGAACATGGGCACGGCAGTTCATAGAAGACATCGATGCTTCTATTCCCACGCTACATGAACAGGTTCTGGGTAGGCCAAACTAAGCATGCAAATAGACATGAAAAAATGGCCTCAATTTCTCAACCGTGAGACAGTTTGCAGAATGAATCACAACCTGAAGCAGCACAGGGCAACAAGTCGCTCGTCTTGCATCCCCATGTGGCTCCCTCGACCTGGAATCCAAGCGCTCTTGCATCAGCAGCAATTGAGGTTGCTGCTTTTCTCCGTCGTGGCGCTGGGCTGGAGTAACCAAACGGCGCAGGATCCCGTCCGGAGACATAGCGGAAAGCAGAGCACAAAAGAAGCTGATTGCTCCACTGACGAGCGAACAATTTTAGAACAAGCATCATACAGTTGAAAATCATCCAGATTTGGCATTCGTGTATATACTTCCAGAAACATGAAGTGTGAGCTTCAACGCTTAATATGTGTACTTACTACTTATTGAGTTAAAATACTTAATTCCCTGAATCAGTGACCTCTCAAAAACCTTAAACATCCACTTGCACTTCCTGTTACTGTGCGGTTGAACTTTACTTCTGAATTTGTCTATACTGCCCGCGCAAGAAACAAAAAAAAATTCAGATATATCACTGACCTGGGCAGGAGTTGAACAAAGGATGCCTCAAATTCTCCTCGTTGGACAAATAGAAAATATAATCACACGCGGAAGAAGCCAAGGTATATAGTGCTTTTCCTTTTGCCACTCGTTGGATGGGAGTGAAAAGGTATACACGCGCAAGAAGCAAATTCAGACCTGACGCCGAATTTCGAACATTAGGGGCCGGGCAGATCGAGCGAAGCCGTGGGAGCGCACTGGCAGAGCCCTGTTCCTCCTCCACCTCCACGACCATGAGAACTATCCTCCTGTACGATGTGCCGTCACCGGTGTCAAGGGATGCAACAGCCATGTTCCTCCTCCACGACCATCTGTGCGGGATACTGACGGCAGGAAGCTTAGTCGCGTGGACATAGAGAGGAGGCAGGGTCTAGCGGCAGGATGGGAGCAGGGGCGTCGGCCTCAGGTCGGGGTTGCAGCAGTACAGGCCGGCGGCAGCTGTTGCGGGGACGAAGTGTGGGCAGTACATGCCGGCGTCGACCCTGTAGAAGGAGGCCAGAGGAGGGTACAGGACATCCCGAGCCGGCGTGGTGCCCCGCCGCGGCACAGAAGCTCGGGGGACGGCTGTTCGCGCCGTTGATTTGGCGGCGGCCGGTGCCTTGTTGGTGGCGGGGCGCAGGGGAGCTCGACCGGCGGCAGGGGCGTAGGCCGGCCGCGAGGAGCCGGGCCAGCGGCTTTCCCAGAGCCGGGGAAGGGGCGGCCACGCGCGGGGGAAGGGGCGACGGCGTGCGGGGGAAGGGGCGGCGGCGCTCGGAGGAAGGGGCAGCAGCGCGCGGGCCCTCTGGTCGGCGGCGCGCCGGGCCTTAAGGCGGCGGCGCGGGGAACCTTGAGGCGGGGGGCGCGCGATTCCTCCAGGTGGCGGGGCGGTGGTCTTCAGGCGGCGGCGCGGGGCTTCTCCAGGCCGGCGGTTGGGTGGCCGGCGGCGGGAGCACGGGAGGCTGGGATCGAAACAGCAATAGGACGGTGGGGTTCGTGCGTGGGGAGAGCGTGGGTTCCTGGGACTTTTTTCTTTCTTTCTTTCGTACGGGTCCGCGCCTATATAGGGCGAGGTGGTGCTCAGAATATTATTCTGAGCACCGGTTTCGAAATAGTGTGACCCTATATATATATATATATATATATATATATATATATATATATATATATATATATATATATATATATAGGGTTGCACTATTATGCAACCGGTGCTCAGAATATTATTCTGAGCACCACCGGCTCCTATAAGTAGCGATCCCCTGGAGAAAGTCAACCGATCCAAACCCCGATTAGTTTCAATTCCGTCCCAACCCCTCTTTGTCTCTTTCCCCACGACAGCAGCTCCTCAGCCCCGGCAGCCACAGCCGCGGCAAGTCAGCCCCTGCAGCCGCCGCCTTCCCCGCCCCCGGCGACCTCCGCCGCCGCCTTCCCCGCCCCCGGCGGCCTCCGCCGCAACCTCCCCCGCGTCAGGAAACCCTGCAGTCGCCTCCCCCGGCCCCGGCAACCGCCGCCGTTTCCCCTGCCCCCAGTAACCACCGCCGCCGCCCCCGGAAACAGGCGCATCCGCCTGGAGGGCAACCGCCGCCGGCGCTTGGAGGGGGCTCGCGCGCTGCCGCCTGGGAGGCCACCACTCCGCCATCTCGAATACTCGCGCGGCCTGGATGGCTCGACGCCGCTATCTGGGAGGCCACCCCTCCCCATCCTTCTGCGCGCTGGGAGGCGCCGTCGCCGGACCTCCCTCCGGAACCGCTCAGAGCAGCCACGGCCCTTGCTCCTCCACCCCCAGGTCGATTCCCGCGGTGGCCTCACACACGCGCAACTGAACTCGATTCCTCCGTCACTGCCTCGCCGGGATTGAAGGTGCTCTGACCCGCCGCAGGCTGGTGCTCCGCTGCTGGTCCTCGCGCCCGCAGCGTGGTCCGTGCTCCGCCCCTGCATCCGCCTCAGGCCCTGCGTCCCCGCCGCCGACCTCCCGCCACGAGACCATCCTGCCCCGGTGCAGCTCCCTTGGCGGTGCCCCGCGTCCCCTTCTTCCTTTACCCCTGCAGGCCACCGAACCCCTGCATCAGTCCTCCACCGAAGATAGGCCACCGTGCCCGAGTCAGCCGCCCCGTCCGGCCGCCCCGTCTTCTGCTCAGGGATACGGCTCAGACGGTCTTCTGTTTTTTTGTACAAATTTTGACAGGTTGTAATTGGTGTTCAAGAATTCTTATCTAAAAACTGAATGAATGCAAAGAGGAAGTACAATCGCTGCATCAGCGTTAGTTCAGCCGTGTTCGATCGGGCAGTATATGTATTCAGTCATCTTAAGCTTTGTCAACAAACCAACTAATCTGCTTTAAGCTGATTGTGTGAGCGCTGCTTTTCACGGATTTGGAGAGGGCAGCCTCCTGGCGCTGCAGAGTTCAGGGTGGGTATGAAGGAGATGGCCCGGCCGTCGCCCACGCCCAGCTTGGTGGAATCTCTAAACTTTTTTTTTATTTTTTCTCGCTAGGCAGTACAGCCAACTTCAGAAGAAATGTCCAGTCGCACGGTGACAGGAAGTGCAAGTGTTTTTTAGGCATTAGCAAAAACAAAGATTGCTCTTGCCAGATTTTGTTGTCGATAAGTTGATTTGTGAATGGATTGCTTGGGTACTTCGCTCTCTCCTCGTATACTGTATACTCTTTGTGGAAAACTAAGAAATTTGTTGTTGGCTCCGGGTTCATGTGATTCGTCAGATAAACTTGCTCATGCGATAGTAGCAGAAGTGAATAAAAAAATGCACATAGCGGGGATATGTGATGCAGTTGTAGTGAGAAAATAAGATTTCTGGTGTAAAAACAAGATTTGCAAAAAATGGACTTTGAAACATAGCAACGAGTAGTTTGTCTAGCTGTTTTTGATGCTTGATTTTTTTCTTAGCCTGTGGTGTTTAGTCTGGTGCTAAGTTAAATTGTGCGGTAGACGAAATTCAGATCGCTTGGCTACAATGGTGAAGTGCAGGACTATAATCCGCTCTGCAGCTCTGTCTCACGGCTGCCAGAGTGACTCCCTGCCGTCTGCGCACAACAAAGGCCTACGCTGGTCCGCCTCCCCAACAGCGCAACCAACACCGGGGCTTTCATCCGGCTAGCTGCAGGGCGGCCGACCATGGCTAAGCCTGATTCTTCTCCTCTCTCGATTCTCTCTTTTATGGGAAGTACAAGTTTCGTTTATAGACAGTACCATGCAGTATAATTATTTAACGTGCAAATCTTCGGTTTGCTGAAGCACACGTTGCTCATCTTCGACTAGGAACGCGCGGATTAGTCGCTGCCACCCGACAAATGCTTGTACTAAGGAAGTACATGTATATATGTCTACGGACAGTACATACAAAAATAAATGAGAAGTTCAATTGGCATATATTGAAAAGTACATAAATTCAAATAAGTTCATGGCAGCAAATTAAGAAAGTATACTGAAAACAATATACCAACAAAGCAACTACCGAGAAAAAAGTTCTATATTTT
Source organism: Lolium rigidum (assembly GCF_022539505.1). Classification (NCBI taxonomy): domain Eukaryota; kingdom Viridiplantae; phylum Streptophyta; class Magnoliopsida; order Poales; family Poaceae; genus Lolium; species Lolium rigidum. The sequence goes on from NC_061508.1 coordinate 61,517,915, forward strand.
GCCGTGGGCTGTACACATGGTTGTATTTTGGAACTACATTCATGGGCCGTGGGCAATATAAAAAGAACCACTAAATAAAATCCGAAAAATATTATTGGGAAGTACAAGAAAGGAACAACGGGAAGATCATATTACCAAATCTAGGAAGTACTCGCTGAGAAGTACACGAGCAATACACCCACTAAATAGAGGAAGTACAAAAAAACTGACAATATCCAATGTACCAAAAAATAAAATAATCATGTCATCCACGCGAAAGTTCAAATACTTGACGCTGAGAAGTACATAAGTTGACACAGGCATTAAATCCACTTAATATACGAAGTACAAGAAAATCGACAAAAATAAAACGTAGAAAACAGAAATAATCCCATCATCCGTAGGGAAGTTCAAATACTTGAGGCTAAAAAGTACAACAATGAGCACTACATCAACTTAATATAGGAAGTACAAGAAAACCAAAAAAATAAAATTTAGAAAATAAGAACTAATCTCATCATCCACGAAGAAATTCAAATACTTGACAATGAGAAGTACAATCATTTTACACTATCATTACAACCACTTAGTATGGAAAGCCCGTGAAAACCAACAAAATCCAAATGTAGAAAAAAGAGAATAATCTCGTCATCTGCAAGGAAGTTCAAATACTTGAGAATGAGAAGTAGAACCATTCGACAAGAGGAGTACAAAAGACTTATAATAGGAAGTACATGAAAACTGACAAAAATTAAAACAAAGAAAAAATAATCCCGTCATCTGCGAGAAATTTCAAATACTTGACGATGAGAAGTGCACCTATTCAACACGAACAATACAAGCACTTATTATAGGAAGTACAAGGAAACCGACAAAATCCAAATGTAGCAAAAACGAAGTAATCCAGTCGCCCCCGAGGAAGTTCAAATACTTGATGACGAGAAGTGCAACCGTTCGACACGAGCAGTACAAGCACCTATTATAGGAAGTACAAGAAAACCGACAAAGTCCAATGTAAAAAAACGAAATAATCCCGACAACCAAGAAGAAGTTCAAATAGTTGACGAAGAGAAGTACAACCATTCGACCCGAGTAGTACAACCACTTAATATAGGAAGAACAAGAAAACCGACAAAATTCAAATGTAGAAAAAACTAAATAATCCCGTCATCTACGAGGAAGTACAAGTAGTGATTCCGAGAAGTGCAGGCAGAGACAACAGGAAGTACAAGCGGTAATTACATGAATTAAAAGTGTTCAAAGAAAATACCCTCACATAAGTTAACATAGCAAAAAAAAAACAATAATAATCCCATCAACCGTAAGAAAGTTCATATACTTGACAATGAGAAGTACAACCATTCGACACGAGCAATACACCCACTTTATATAGGAAGTACAAGAAACCCGACAAAGTACAAATGTAAGAAAAAACAAAATAATTCTGTCATCTGCAAAGAAGTACGAGTAGTGCTTCCGAGAAGTACAGGCGGAGACAACAGGAAGTACAAGCGGTAATTACATCAAGAAAATACCCCCACATAAGTTCACATAGCAACATTGTGAAGTTCAAATATTAGGATCCAGGAAGTACCGAATCTCTTAAATAGAATATAGGGACAATCTAAATTATCATTTCGAAGCACACATGCTAGTTTATAAAACACACTAGTATCAAAAACATTTCCAGGAAGTACAACCACCAAGGACAGGAAGTACAAGGACATGTCGCGGGAAGTTCAGATATGGACCTCAAACGGACACCGTATGAGAAACTTATAGTCATTTTACTGAACACTTTCGTGAAACAGCGCCGAGAAGTACAACCGCATTTCGCTAGAAGTTCGTGTCGAGGGAAGTTCAATGCTCTGTTTTTACGGGGCGGAAATCTATTGTTCAAATCTCATCGATTTGATCACCAACCACTTCAATCATTGTCACCAAAAGCTTAAAATGGTAGAGTATATGTCTAATTTCATTACCTACAAAATTTTAAAACAAATAAATGGATCTAATCTATTAAATTCAAATTGTTATCCCACAAACTATACCGGAAACATAATGTCAAAACTTCTAAAATTACTTTCAAATCGTTTAGAGTTGGCAAAAATGGTACATACGAAAAAGATGCGCCATTTTGAGACCTTTCCAACCGTATATCATTTGCATTGTTTAAATACACCGCACGGAAATCGCGGGGAAAATCATTCGGTGCCCGTCACATAAAATAGGCGGACACTAATTCGTGTTATTCTATTAAACTGTAAGGAATTAGAAAAAACAATTGGAATAAGAAAGTTGCGCCTAGTCCATAGCTTTCCAACGCCATATCATTTGCATCATTCCGATATACGGTTGAAACAAATCATCCAAATTACTGTCCGCTCGTTTTTTGACTACGTCCGAATTTCGGTATTTTCAAAATTGTTCAAAAACTGTAAGGATTTTGAAAAAACATACAACATGAAAAAGTTGCGCAATTTCATTACCTTTCCAACGGTATATCATTTGCACAGTTTAGATAAGCGATTCAAAAACCGAACTAAAATTTCGTTTTCTGGCCATATAGAAGCGTTTTCGTATTTTCAAAATTAAATTTAAACCGTGCAAAATCTGTGAAAAGTGTGAACATAAAAAAGTTGCGCTTTTTCATTATCTATCCAACGGTATATCATTTGCATAATTCCGACAAATGGTTGAGAAACACGAAGAAGAATCAGTAGCTCTGAAGAAAATGGGAAGTTCAGGTAAGTTCGACAGAAAGTTAAACCCTGTTATCCGAGAAGTAAAACCTTGTGTCCAGGGAAGTACAAGTCGGTGCTCAGAATATTATTCTGCAACCGGTTGCAGAATAGTGCTGATATATATATATATATATATATATATATATATATATATATATATATATAGGTAAACTAATTGGTGCACCATGGTGCCCGGACAACATGAATCATAAAAGGAAACTGCACTGACAAAGCCGGGAAGTGATTTGTCTCGTTTCGATAATTGGAAAGTATATTCTCTCTCCTGTTGATATTTGGGAAGTGTTTTTCTCTCCTTTATACACCTATGATGCAATCGGCACCCACGATGTAATTGTACGGTCATGATGTATGGTGCTCGGGCACCATGGTGCCCCAATTGAGCTTCCTATATATATATATATATATATATATATATATATATATATATATATATATATATACCTTTATGAACCTTGTGGTTCATGTGTTCACTTTCTTTTCTCGTCACGCGTGAGGAAGTCCGGATGGCAATTAGTACTTGTCACCCGTTAACCCGACGGGTACCCGCATCAGATGAGGATGGTGTATATGGTGAAAAAAGAACCCATGCATTGTCTCTTGACGGATCCTCTAGCAGGATTAGTGGGTATGGCGGAGGCGGGTATATATGGAGGTTGCAAACCCATACCGTCAACCCGCATTGACGAGACTGATGGAACCCACACCTCTCACTCAATAAATGAAAACCCTATAACTAGACATATAGACACACACACACACACGCACACACACACACCACACACACACACACAGAGGCACACACACAGCCCACAGACACACCACACACAAACACACACACGCACACTGACATAGGCATCCCCAATGGGCCTGCCGAAGATAGTACCCGGGGTTTACTGAAGGCCCACGACTCGAAGAATAAGAAGAATCGGAAGCCCAAGTTGATATTAAGGAAAGTTAGAGTTGTATTAGAAGATGATGTTTCTAATCTTACGGGATGAGTTGGAAACCCTCTCGGACTCTGTAACTTGTACAATACGAATCCCTCGGCTCCACCTCCTATATAAGGGGGAGTCGAGGGACAAAGAGATCATCGAATCATTGTCTCTCAAACCCTAGTTTTCATAATCGTCGAGTACTTTTCGGCTGAAACCTTCGAGATCTACTTGCCCTCTACTTCCAACTAAACCCTAGTCTACAACCCATAGGCATTGATAAGTTAATCCCTTGTCAATTGGCGCCGTCTGTGGGGATTAGAGGCGTCAAGGATCTAATCTCGATGGCACGTTCAAGATCGTCGACTTCATCAACTGCAAGCAACGCAATGGATCGAGGTAAACAGATCGCAAGCTGGTCTGTCGATTTTGTTCCTCACCCGCCCTCCCATTTGGATGCATATGCGTATCTGGAGGAGCCTATGGAGATGACGTTCGGAAGATTCCACTTTCGCGTCGAGAAAGAGGGAGCGTATCGTCTCGAAATTCCGATCTCGTCGGGATTGTCGACGGTCGATTCCGATTTTTCGAACTCAACATCGTCAATTGAGTCAGGCGAAGAGGAGACTTCATCGCCACGCTTCATCAGCACCAGGGCAAGCGAAAAGCTCGCCAAGATCTTCAGCGACATGTCCTTCGAGTCATCCGCGGACTCCTATATAAGCGATGACTCGAGCAGTGTCGACAGCTTCGATTTCATCGACAAATCCACTACAGTGGGCAAGGTCTTCACCAACCTTTATGATGGTGTCACCAAACATAGCACAGATCTGAATACAAAATACCATCAGATTTATGCCATCGGAGAGCCAAGCCGTGATCAGGAGGAAACATCTGAGGCTTTCGACGATTTGGGAAATCCATACGTCGATCCCTCTGATTTACGACGAGGTCTAGGCAGCAAATATGTCGGACCTGAGCCTCGAGATAGAGTTCAACTCCCGCAAGCGGCATGGGATAGAGCCGCAAGAGCTATGGACGGCTCGGAACCAATGGCCACAACAGCCACGCCGGAAGAGTTGCAAGCATATCAATATAGACTCGCACGAGCTGCAAGGGAGATGGAAAAACAGACAGCTTGCTACGAGACGAGAAGAAAGGAGGCAGCCTCCGCATCAAGCGGGCGAAGAGCGGAGTTAAGTCGACAATCCGGAACTTCGGGAGATAGCCACGGGGAAGCTCGGAACGAGCAAGATCGAGGCTGCAAAACATACACGAAGGAGAAAGAGAGCACTTGGTTCAAAACCTCGACATGTCTTTTATGTCGATAGACACGAGAGGGAACATCATCCCCAAGACACCGGAAGGCTGGGTATATGGCGACACGAGGCCTTTATCCTTGCATCCGGGCCACCTCCGGGATATCCAAGGGAGGCACGCGTACAACATGGCAATGGCAGGAGTCGGAGCCATGGGGACGGCGTTTGCATCAACACCTCCCGGAAGGAACGACAAGGCAAAATAGTCCACGACCTGCGGCGGCAGCAGCAGCAGCTCCTGAAGGGACAAGTGGAGCAAGAGACACAGCAGCACAAGCAAGGGTGGACAGAGCACGACAAAGTAGAAGAGAACATCGGCATTCCCCAGAACTAAACGACGAGGACATGTGCGGTTTACCATGCTTTACAAGGAGAGTCCGAAAAACTCGAGTCCCTTCGGGATTCAAGTTACCCGATAGTTTCAAGAAATTCGATGGCCTGCAAGATCCAGAGGATTGGTTAGTCGATTACCTAGAGATGGTGAAGCTCACAGGAGGGACCAGAGTAACAGATATGCAAAGTATTCAGATACACTTGAGTGGAGCCGCGTGATCCTGGATAAAGAAACTTCCTCCAGTTTTGAGGACGTATTCGTCAAGAACTTCCGGTCCACATGCAGAAAACCTGCATCGCTAGAGGAATTGAGGTCGTGTCGACAAAAGCCAGATAAACCAATGAGAAAATACATCCAAAGATGGAATATCATTAAAAACTCGGCAGAGAATATATCTGACGAGAGAGCAATAGATGTGTTTGTCGCAGGAATCAGGCGAGGAGATTTTGTCGAGGATTTGGGGAGGACCAATCCAAAGACAGTATCCGCATTAATGGAGATAGCAAACAGATGGGCAGATGGAGAAGATGCCGTTCACAACAAACGGCATAGGTCACCAGAGGAGGACCGCGGCCGAAATTATCAAAATAGGCGATGATTTCCTCGGCAGTACTCGAGTTATGATGCTCCTGGGCAAATTTCGGCTCGGCTTCCGAGCAAGCGCCGGAGGAAACAACAGAGATGATTACCAGAGGAGCAACGAGCAGCGAGGCGACAATAGAGATGACTCTCGAAACAACTGGAAAAATACCGGGTCAAGGTTCCAGAGACCTTTTGTGTCCCCTGAAGAGATGATGAACGGGCCGTGTCAGATGCATTTTTATCTCGACAATAATGGAAAAAGACGGTCGGGACACTTGCAAAAGGATTGCCAAAATTTCCGGGCAATGTTATGGTGGGCGGGGCATGCTAATGCTCGAGGCGGCGCACGGAAATGCTCAAGGACCCAGGAGTGAGATTCACTTGCCACCTCCTCCCGCGATTACGGACGAAAATCGACATCGGCTCAGAATAGCGGCAGCACCTGCTCCACCACCTTATGTTGATCCCAACTCTAACGGAGCGGTTTCGATGATTCAGAAAGGCGAGGCCATCCAATAGAGCTCGAGAAAGTAATCTCGCGACAGGTGTTTATGGCGGAGAAGATGCCCCCACCAACGGTCGAGTACCTTAAGCGAGTCGGGGCAATATATTGGCTTCACAATAGCTGATCATCCACGGCAAGTTCCTCGACCAGGGTAGTCGAGCACTGATCTTACCGGCGGTAATTGCGGGATTCGATGTATCTCGAGTGTTCATAGATGGCGGCAGCGATTTAAACCTTATGTATGCGGATACACTAAGGAAGATGAACATATCCCTAGCAAACCTGGAAACCAACCGACACGCGATTCCACGGTATCACACCGGAGAAGCCAAGTTATCCGCTGGGGAAGATTAATCTCGACGTTCAGTTCGGGACCCGAGAAAACTACGGGATAGAGAAGCTGGAGTTCGAAGTTGTGGATTTCCCGTCAAAGTATCACGCCTTGTTGGGACGGCCAGCATATGCCAGGTTTATGGCAGTACCACATTATACATATTTGTTGTGGAGGTTACCTGGACCTAAGGGACCAATTACAGTCAAAGGAAGCTTCGCTTTAGCCGATAAATGTGACAAGGATTTTCATCGACTATCAGAAACTTTTGGGATGCCAGCAGAATACATGGAGTCAAGGCTTACGACTGATTATGATTTGCTACCAGATGTGGGGAGGCCTAATAAAGAGCCAACCTTTAACACTGCAAAGGATTCCAAGGAGGTGCAGATTCACCCGATAGATCCAAAGAAGACGACGTCCATCGCAGCAAACATGGACCTCGCATAGGAAAGCACGCTCGTCGAGTTCCTCCGTGAGCACTGGAAAATCTTCGCATGGTGTCCAGCTGACATGCCAGGAGTACCCAGGGAACTTGCCGAGCACCACCTAAACTTGGATCCATTAGCGAGACCAATCAAACAACCTTTGCGGCGTTTTTCGGAGCCAAACCGCAAAGCTATGCTTTGTCGAAATCGATCGACTAAGAGAAGCTGGTTTTATCAAGGAGCTGCATACGAGAGGCCACATGGGTAGCAAATCCGAGTGTTGGTGCCGAAGAAAAACACTAAAGTCCTTCGCATGTGCGTCGATTTTACGTGTCTCAATAAACATTGTCCAAAGGATCACTTTCCCCTCCCAAGGATCGATCAAATTATCGACTCCACGGCGGGGTGCGAACGTCTTTCCTTCCTGGATGCATATTCTGGTTATAACCAGATCAGATTAAAAGAAGAAGATGAGGTCAAAACAGCGTTCATCACACCTTATGGCGTGTTTTGCTATAGAACAATGCCTTTTGATTTGAAAAACGCGGGAGCAACATACCAAAGGATGATGCAGAAGTGTTTGGCGACACAAATTGGGAAAAACGTACAAGTGTACATCGACGATGTCGTCATAACATCAAAAAAGGGGACGACGCTAATCGAGGATCTGAAGGAAACCTTCGACAACCTCGACAAGTTCTGTCTCAAATTGAACCCAACAAAATGTTCCTTTGGCGTCCCTGCAGGAGAACTTCTTGGTTTTCTTGTTTCAGCAAGAGGGATTGAAGCAAATCCCGAAAAAATCCAAGCTATCATAACAATGAGGAAGCCAACAAAGTTGAAGGAAGTACAGCAGCTAACTGGGCGAGTCGCAACTTTAAGCAGATTCGTCGCCAGATTGGGAGAAAAAGCGTTACCGTTTTACGCTCTAATCAAGCAAGGAGAGAAATTCCAATGGAATGAAGAGGCAGAGCGAGCTTTCGAGGATTTAAAGCGCACAATTTCGACACCACCAATCTTAGTGGCACCAAAGAGAAGGAACCTCTCCTGCTATACATCGCAGCCACACCTCAGGTGGTTAGCACGGCACTAGTCGTTGAAAGAGAGGAGGAAGGAAAACTCCATGGAGTACAAAGGCCGGTATATTTCATCAGTGAAGTTCTATCGCCTTCAAAACAGCGGTACCCGCAGTACCAGAAGCTAGCATATGGAGTAATTACAACAGCAAGAAAATTGCGCCACTATTTTTCGGCACACCCGATAATAGTAGTCAATGAAGCACCTCTATCAAATATACTTGAACAATCCAGAAGCTACAGGGCGTGTCTCCCTTTGGGGAATAGAACTTTCCCCTCGGGACATCACGTATGAAAAAAGAAAGGCAATCAAGTCGCAAATTTTGCCAGACTTCATTGCAGAATGGATGGAGTTGCAAAATACAGGACCCCCAGATCTGTCGAGAACCTGGACCATGAACTTCGATGGATCCAAGAGAGTAGAAGGAGCTGCTACAGGGGTGATACTCATATCACTTGAAGGCGACAAATTGAAGTACGTCCTACGGATGACGTTCCCAAACGCATCCAACAATGAAGCAGAATATGAAGCCCTTATACACGGGATGAAGATGGCGAAAGCCTGCGGCGCGACTCGACTAAAAATCTTTGGCGACTCACAATTGGTAGCTCATCAAGTTATGAACCAATGTGATGCAGTCAATGACAGCATGGTGGCATACAAGGAGGTGTACAATGAGCTTGAGAAGCTGTTTGATGTATGCGAAGTAAATCACATCAGTAGGCTGAGCAATGATGAAGCCGACGTTCTCGCAAATATCGGGTCGCAGTGCCTCCCAATCCCGCCAGGGGTGTTTTGGGAAGAGATAGCTGAGAGATCCACAAAGACAAAGAAGGTGCAGAAGAAGACGAAGGAGGAGAAAACTTTAGCGCCTCTCAAAGAAGTTCCAGATGAAGAAGAGGACCAGGAGCTGGTGATGATGGTAGAAATCCCATGGATGCAAGCGTACATATCGTATATCCTAAGGAAAGAAATACCTGACGATCCAATTGAAGCAAGGCGAGTTATTCGACGATCCAAAGCTTTCACAGTGGTCAAAGGGGAGTTATACAAGCGCAGTCTTTCGGGAGTGCTGCAAAGGTGCGTTACACCCGAAGAAGAAAGAATAATCTTAAAGGATGTACACGAGGGAATATGTGGTCACCACGCGAGCAGTAGAGCTATTGCGGCCAAGGTTTTTCGGGCTGGATTTTACTGGTTGACAGCAATCGAGGATGCAAAAGAGATAGTACGAACCTGCGACGCGTGCCAAAGATTCGCCGCAAAACCACACTCCCCAGCAGCAGAGCTGATGCCAATACCATTGTCTTGGCCCTTTGCCCAATGGGGACTTGATATGGTGGGCAAATTACACAGGCTTCGCCAGGAGGATACGAGTACATGTTGGTTGTTGTCGATAAATTCACCAAGTGGATAGAAGCAAAGCCGATAAATTCTCCAGATGCAGCGTCATCCATAAAATTCGTGAAAAGCATCGTTTTTCGGTTTGGAGTACCTCACAGCATCGTCACAGACAATGGCAGTAACTTTACGTCCAAGGAGTTCAAGGCATACTGCGCAGAAGTAGGCATCAAATTGCACTTCGCATCAGTTGGGCACCCACAAACCAACGGCCAAGTCGAGAAAGCCAATGGTATCATCTGCAACGGTATTAAAAAGCGCCTGCTCGGACCACTTGAAAAGGCTCGGCATACTTGGCCAGAAGAATTGCCAAGTGTTTTGTGGAGTATTCGAACAACACCAAATATGGCGACACAAGAAACTCCGTTCTTTTTAGTCCACGGAGCTGAGGCAGTACTACCGATCGAAATAGAGCATGACTCCCCAAGAGTCACAGAGTATGACGAAGAAACTTCAAGAAGAGCTTTGGAGGACGATGTGGATGCACTCGACGAAGCTCGGGATGAAGTACTTTCACGAGTCACCAAGTACCAGCAGGACCTGAAAACTACCACAGTCGACGGTTGCGGCCAAGATCTTTCCAGGTCGGTGATTTGGTCTTACGGCTCAATCAGCAAAGTACTGAAAAGCTCGAATCACCATGGCTGGGTCCTTACGTCGTCACGGAAGTAATCGAAGGAGGAGCGTACAGGATTAAGGACAAGAAGACAGGGGTTCCCGAGAAAGACCCCTGGAACGTGGCGCAGCTCAGGCGTTTCTGCGCCTAGAGCCGAAAAATAGTCCTCCTTTGTAAAAATACAATGTACTGAAACGCCCGCGATTTTTCAGACGCACTCTTTTCCTTTTCAGGGCACCGAGTGGGGCTGGAAAGGTATTTAATGAGGCGGGCTCGCGGTGCTGCAATATAATAAAATATAGTGATGAGATATATATTTTTTTCGACATGCTCAGGGGCTTGCGCCTCGAAGTTACAACATATACACAACATAGATGAATCTAACTGGCAAGAGATATTTCGCCTTGGTATCAAATACCTCGCCAAATAAAAAGAAAGTACAAAATAGCAATCAGCAAAAGAACAAAATACTCAGGGGGCTTGTACCCGCAAATATAGTATACTCAATAAAAATTCTGGTGCCTTGGTTTACAACCTCGCATACACAATAAAAAGATTTGACACCGAAACACTCGGGGGCTTGAGGAAGAAAAATAGAAATATTTCCTAAACTTTACAATATAATATATGTTTGCAAACAATACAGGACGCCATCGACAGGTTAAAAAAAAAGTCAATTCCGGCGCAGTATATTATCTATGGTCATCCGTCCAGTATTTGCAGTGCGGGTACTATGTTCAGCATAGCTGCCCCTTTCGAAGAATTCAGAGTCCATCCGAAGAAGTTCATCCATCATATCTTTTGCAACAGGGGTCACATGATCATCAATTTTGTTGACATCCCTCTTCCTTTTCGCCATCTTGGCTAAGCACTTGGTAACAATTTGGCTCATGTCAAACTTGGGATAGCAGATTTTGATCATCATCATAGCAAACCTGGCGCCGACCAGATAGTTGAGCCCGCACAAAGTGATGGATACGAGGAGCATCTTGAAACTTCTCCAACAATCCAAGAATAGTGTCGGGTGCTTCGTTCCGAGGAAACAACGTCTTGTAAACCAGAGTCAATGTCCTGGTGCAGAAATCAAGGAACTCGCGAACCTGATAGGCGCGGTCTTGAAACCTAACAATTTGTCGGGTTCGCTCGGGAGTGGCCCAGAACAGAGAACCATGGTCGAGAGAAAGATTAATAAGGAGGTTCGTCCTGGTATTCACCCTTTCATCCTCAGCAGCAGCGTCGATAAAGGAGCCTAGTTGGCGACAACATAAGAATCTCGAAAAAAGGAAATAGCGAGAACACGGGAATCTCGGTTTGCAAGAGCATACCTGACATATCTGCACTGGCCTCAAACATCAAATCAAGCATAAAATTTTCTCGAGTAGTTGCTTTTTCAGCTTCTGAAATAGCAGCTTCCTTAGCGATTATAGCTTCTTTAGCTTGTTGAAGAGCAATCCTTTCCCTTTCGGATGCTTTGCGAGATTGCTCCATCATCGCAAGAGTCTGCTTTTTCATGGATTGAAGTTGTTGGCGAAGTTCTTGCAAATCTTGCGGGGAGTGTTTACTTGAAGAACCTTCGACAAGGCCATCAACGACAAGTGTTTTCTTCGAGAAGGAGGAAGCAGGAAAAGTGTCGGCAGGATGAGGATTTGAGGAGTAGTTATCAAATATCAACTGGAAAAGAAAATTTCAGTATCAATGATCACGCAAAATAGAATTCCATTGATCTTCGGGACATTTACACGGATATTACGGAAGGAGTCTTCAAAAGATTTACTACGACGGTTGTCGCCAAAGCTACTGTGGCGACAACTTCGAAGGAACGAGGAAAATGAAAAACGAGAAAAGATAGGGCATTCTACTAGACCTCCGGCTTTGACGAGCTAGGGGCAGGAGTAGGCTTGAATCCAAGATAAGCGAGGATCTTCTTTGTGTTGGGCTTCGCAGCCCTGATCAGCGATCGCCACCTCGTGGTCTCCATCTCCGGTGTGTCGCCAACTTTGGTCCAGTCGATGTTTTGCTGGCTGTCAGCAACCAGGGCGACAGTGCTTTCAACAGCGACCTTCATATTTTCTTGGCGCACCTTCAATCCAAGATCTTCTGGCGGATTAAAGCACTTGGCAAGAGCAAGAGCAAGAAAAGTCGCGGGTTCCTCTTTCTTCGGGAAGAAGTAGGGGAAGAGTCACGACAGTCCTTCCTTGGCTTGATCAATGCCCTCGTGTGCTTATGTTCCGTGAAACTCAAGGAACGAAAGTGCGTCAAGAAGAGGATCATTGTCGGGATCTTCAAGTTCAAATTCCTGAGATGTTTTACCTATCAAGACAAAAATTTATTGATCAACAAAAGAGTAAAGAAAAGCAAGACCAAAAAATACAAAATGGCTCAGATACTTACTGACAAAGCGATGGTTTTGCGACCTCAGGCGTTTAATAATCGCGTCCTCGCGAGCAGATTGTGCGGCTATATGCTCGCTCAGTGAAGTCTCGGCATCGTGAAGCCTCTTCTTAAGTTCTTCGACACCGGCAGCGTCGGCTTTAGCCTTGTCAGCCTCTGCCCTAGCTTTACTAGCATCTGATTCGGCCTTCTTACGAGCCTCCTCACTTTGCTCTAATTTTTGAGCAAGTGTGTTGGCACGCTCGTTGGCCTCCGCCAGTTTTTCTGCCAAGAAAGTTAAATCTAGTTAAAATCACGACAAGAAAAGAGTGAGAAGGCAAGGGTAAAGAGGAGCAGCAAGACATTACATTCAACTTTGCTAGCATAGTCGCGGTACCCAACAAATTGGGCACCGAAGCGGATGAACTCCTTAATCAAAGGCTGTTAAAAGAAAGATAGAGAAAGAAAGCATCGGAAGGGAACCAAAGTGCGATAGCACAAAATAAAAAGAAGTAAATAGTGAAAACATCGACAGCATCAGAAAGCATTCAAGGACTTACATCATCCAGAAGAGGAGTCGAGGAGCTACCCAATTGTAGGGTAGGCTCTGTGATTGATTCAACCCTCGCCCTTTTTGGTGAAGGGACAAGAGGGCTTGCAGGAGGAGTAGGCGCGTCGGTGTTTTGTTGAGGAGGCGAAGATTCTTCTCCTTCAATTTGCACCTCAAAAACAACTAGAGTATGCGACGTAATCGTACGAGCAGTCGCATCAATAGCTGGCATTTCTTCCTCGTCACCACTACGATTAAATGGCGACATATAAGAAGCAAGATAGACAAAAATCCTCAAGTAGCAAAACAATAAGAAATAAAAGGTGACTTACGAACTGACGAGGGCTTCCAGGTATGGATCGAAAGCTGCCTTCCGACGTGAAGGAGCAGCTTCTTCGGCTTTGGAAGTGCCGGAATCTTCGACATCAGTCCTTTTCCTTTTGTTCTTTGGAGAAACAGCAGGAGGAGGAGAGTGTGCCGAGGTAGTACCCTCGGATTCAGCTTCCTTTTCAGAAGATCCCGCAGATTTTCGAGAACCTGCGGGTTCACTATCAGGGCCAGGAGCATCTTGGTTGTCATCATCGACAATGGTTCGTTCTTCGACTTCCCCACCTTCAGGAAGGGGAGGAAGAGAGACAATATCTGGATGGTTCTGTACAAAGTGAGGAGGGATGTCAATAAAGGAGTTATGCAAAGGATGTCAAACAAAAATAGAGAGTTGGCAAAAGTTACCTTGGGAAGCGCATTGGCAGCGCTGTATGGTTTTACTCGACAAGAAGACGGGACAGGATCTTTTTTGCTGAGGGAGGAAATTTTTCGGACAAGTTTTTCTAAGTCCTTGACCGGTAAATCCACCGACAGGCGATCCACATCATTGTCGCCGACATACTTCCGAGAGGGGTTTTTGCGAGCCTGCGGTGGGCTGCACTCGATTCTAAGGAAATAAGCCGTGATCTGGATACCCGACAGCTCTTGGCCGCGGGTGTTTTGCAGCTCGCGGATGCGGGTCATCAATGCTTCCGTCACCGTTTTTTCTTCCTCGGTAGCCTCTGCATCCCAGGAACGGCGGTGGTAGATTTTCTCGGCACCATCAAAAGGAGGAATGTTGTCTTCAGCACATCCATGATTCTCCTCATGAATGTACAGCCATTTTTTGCGCCACCCTTGAACTGAGTCAGGGAATTTGACATCGAAGTAATCGACATCAGGGCGAACGGAGATAACAACGCCGCCTATGTTATAGGCGACATTGGCAGAGCCATTACGGCGACATAAAAAGATACGCTTCCACAACGCCCAGTTTGGCTGGACGCCGAGGAAGGATTCACAAAGAGTGATGAAAATGGAAATATGGAGGATAGAATTGGGTGTGAGGTGATGAAGTTGCAGTCCATAAACGAAAAGCAACCCCCGAAGGAAAGGGTGAATGGGGGCAGAGAGGCCGCGGATGAGATGATCGACGAAACTAACCCGATACTCCATTGGAGGGGTTGGGTAGCTCTCTTCGCTGGGGAAGCACAGCGCCTTTGGCTTCTTGCTGATTCCCAGTTTCTTCAGGAGGTTGATGTCTTGGGTGGAGATTTTGGATCTCTCCCACTCAGCGCTCCCAAGATCTACGGAAGCCATCTTGGATTCAGGAGTGCTGTGCCTGGTCAATCTGCACGGTGGCATCAACAATGGCGCAGGAAAACAATGTGAGAGTGGTTGAGCTCAGGGAATTGTGGAGCGCAAGAGGGGATTTTTGCAGAGGAGAGCAGAGGAGCGGCGCGAGCGAAAGTGCTGGAGGAAGAAGATGAAGACCTTAAATAGAGGTCCGGCGAAGCGGCGAACCGTTGGATGGAAAAAGTGTGCGGTAGATGATGTACACATGGAACAGGGGTAAAAAAATAATTTCGCCCTACAGGCGTTACAGTGCGTGCGCCAGGAAAAGCGGAGGACGTGTGTCCCCCACTTGCACGACGTGTCAATATGATGCGTAATTTGGGCCCGCAAGACAGCGAGAGAGAACATCTCGTGATTTCCAGGAACAGTGGTCGTGGTTATCGTCAGCAATGATGTCACTTCAGCAAGAAAAATTTCGACTCAACATTTTCATAAAAAGGCGACAGCAAAAGATATTGGAGAGCTTTTTGATCAAATACAAGTTTTTGATCAAATGCTCGGGGGCTACTCTGGAAAAATGAAAAAATCGAGAAAGACAAAATAGAAATGGTATGAGCCTATGATCAAATACAAATATTTGTTCATAGCCTCGGGGGCTACTCCCATCGGGAGCGCTGTTCGCGCGCCCGAGAGATTTGAAAGTATCGGGAGAGAAAAGAAAATATTGCGGCATAAGGCGTGGAGCCTACACCCAAGCACAAGTCCTTGGCTGTAGCCTCGGGGGCTACTCCCATCGGGAACGCTGTTCGCGTGCCCGATGAAATTATAAAAAAGAAAGATAAAAGAACAAAAGAGTATATTTCGAGTTATAAGTAACTCTACATATACTCCCATCGGGAGAGCAATATAAGTCATACGTTGACTCAATAAAATGTGCCATTCCAACAGCCGAATAAGCACTCGACAATATATTCTCAGAACGCCAAAGTTGCGAATAATTTCTGAATGCCGCAAAACTTTGCGAAGGTAAGACCCAGATCCGTTCGAGTGGCGTGGCGCCGTCTCGACGTCGGTTTGCTACTTCTATCCGTATCAACGGATACGAAGAAAAATCCTAACGGACGCGTTAGGTACCCGATAAATATGACCGGGACTCGACAGAATGGTAAGACCTTAAGCGGCACCTATCGAAGTTTACACCAGTATCCCGAGATCATGTCCAGGGACGTGATCTTGAAGTAGGTTTTTGCGGATTGCCACTAGAGCAGTTAACTAGTACCTGATCCGTCAGATGAACTAGCCCCAACTACCATTATCCCTGTACAATATAGAAATTCATATGAAGAAATATAGAGAAGTTTAAAGTTGTCGAGTAAATATAAACAAGTGGAGATTTTCCACGACTCTACGATTCAAGCAAAATCTCGGGGCTACTGACATAGGCATCCCCAATGGGCCTGCCGAAGATAGTACCCGGGGTTTACTGAAGGCCCACGACTCGAAGAATAAGAAGAATCGGAAGCCCAAGTTGATATTAAGGAAAGTTAGAGTTGTATTAGAAGATGATGTTTGTAATCTTACGGGATGAGTTGGAAACCCTCTCGGACTCTGTAACTTGTACAATACGAATCCCTCGGCTCCACCTCCTATATAAGGGGAGTCGAGGGACAAAGAGATCATCGAATCATTGTCTCTCAAACCCTAGTTTTCATAATCGTCGAGTACTTTTCGGCTGAAACCTTCGAGATCTACTTGCTCTCTACTTCCAACTAAACCCTAGTCTACAACCCGTAGGCATTGATAAGTTAATCCCTTGTCACACACACAAACACAAACACACACACACACACAAAACACACACACCCCTCCCACACACGGAGACACACACACACAGACACGCACACGCACACACACACACAAACACACACACACACACACACACAAAGAGACACACGCACCCACACACACACACACACACACACACACACACACACACACACAGAGAGACACACCACACAGACACAGACACACACGGACACACACTCACACAGACACAAACGCGCGCACACACACACATACACACACACACACACACACACACAGAGACACACACATACAAACCACACGCACACACACGCACACACACACCCACACACACCCACCCACCCACACACACACACACGCATGCGCACACACACACCTTGCATCCTGATGGCGTGTATTTCACACGTTCGTTGGGCAACCCCAAGAGGAAGGTATGATGAGCACAGCAGCAAGTTTTCCCTCAGAAAGAAACCAAGGTTTATCGAACCAGGAGGAGCCAAGAAGCACGTTGAAGGTTGATGGCGGCGGGATGTAGTGCGGCGCAACACCGGAGATTCCGGCGCCAACGTGGAACCTGCACAACACAACCAAAGTACTTTGCCCCAACGAAACAGGTGAGGTTGTCAATCTCACCGGCTTGCTGTAACAAAGGATTAACCGTATTGTGTGGAAGATGATTGTTTGCAGAGAAAAAAGTAAAAACAAGTATTGCAGTAGATTGTATTTCAGTAAAGAGAATTGGACCGGGGTCCACAGTTCACTAGAGGTGTCTCTCCCATAAGACGAACAACATGTTGGGTGAACAAATTACAGTTGGGCAATTGACAAATAAAGAGAGCATGACAATGCACATACATATCATGATGAGTATAGTGAGATTTAATTGGGCATTACGACAAAGTACATAGACCGCCATCCAACCGCATCTATGCCTAAAAAGTCCACCTTCGAGGTTATCATCCGAACCCCTCCAGTATTAAGTTGCAAGCAACAGACAATTGCATTAAGTATGGTGCGTAATGTAATCAACAACTACATCCTTAGACATAGCATCAATGTTTTATCCCTAGTGGCAACAAGCACAACACAACCTTAGAACTTTCCGTCACTCGTCCCAGGTGTCAATGCGAGCATGAACCCACTATCGAGCATAAGTACTCCCTCTTGGAGTTAAAAGCATCTACTTGGCCGGAGCATCTACTAGTAACGGAGAGCATGCAAGATCATAAATAACACATAAGCATAACTTCGATAATCAACATAACAAGTATTCTCTATTCATCGGATCCCAACAAACGCAACATATAGAATTACATATAGATGATCTTGATCATGATAGGCAGCTCACAAGATCCGACAATGATAGCACAATGGGGAGAAGACAACCATCTAGCTACTGCTATGGACCCATAGTCCAGGGGTAGACTACTCACTCATCACTCCGGAGGCGACCATGGCGGTGTAGAGTCCTCCGGAGATGATTCCCCTCTCCGGCAGGGTGCCGGAGGCGATCTCCTGGATCCCCCGAGATGGGATCGGCGGCGACGGCGTCTCGCAAGGTTTTCCGTATCGTGGCTCTCGGTACCGGAAGTTTCGTCACGGAGGCTTTAAGTAGGCGGAAGGGCAAGTCGAGAGGGGGCACAGGGGCCCCGGATGACGGGCGGCGCGGCCAAGGGGGCCGCGCCACCCTAGGGTTTGGCTCCCCGCGGCCCCACTTCCTTTCGTCTTCGGACTTCCGGAAGCTTCGTGAGAAAATAGGCCTCCGGGCTTTTATTTCGTCCAATTCCGAGAATATTTCTTTACTAGGATTTCTGAAACCAAAAACAGCGAAAACAAAGAATCGGCACTTCGGCATCTTGTTAATAGGTTAGTTCCGGAAAATGCACGAATATGACATAAAGTGTGCATAAAACATGTAGATAACATCAATAATGTGGCATGGAACACAAGAAATTATCGATACGTTGGAGACGTATCAGCATCCCCAAGCTTAGTTCCGCTCGTCCCGAGCAGGTAAAACGATAACAAAGATAATTTCGGAGTGACATGCCATCATAAACTTGATCATACTATTTGTAAAGCATATGTAGTGAATGCAGCGATCAAAACAATGTGTATGACATGAGTAAACAAGTGAATCATAAAGCAAAGACTTTTCATGAATAGCACTTCAAGACAAGCATCAATAAGTCTTGCATAAGAGTTAACTCATAAAGCAATAATTCAAAGTAAAGGTATTGAAGCAACACAAAAGAAGATTAAGTTTCAGCGGTTGCTTTCAACTTGTAACATGTATATCTCATGGATATTGTCAACATAGAGTAATATAATAAGTGCAATAAGCAAGTATGTAGGAATCAATGCACAGTTCACACAAGTGTTTGCTTCTTGAGGTGGAGATAAATAGGTGAACTGACTCAACATTGAAAGTAAAAGAATGGTCCTCATAGAGGAAAAGCATCGATTGCTATATTTGTGCTAGAGCTTTGATTTTGAAAACATGAAACAATTTTGTCAACGGTAGTAATAAAGCATATGCATCATGTAAATTATATCTTATAAGTTGCAAGCCTCATGCATAGTGTACTAATAGTGCCCGCACCTTGTCCTAATTAGCTTGGACTACCTGGATTATCACCGCAATACATATGCTTTAACCAAGTTTCACAAAGGGGTACCTCTATGCCGCTCGTACAAAGGTCTAAGGAGAAAGCTCGCATTTGGATTTCTCGCTTTTGATTATTCTCAACTTAGACATCCATACCGGGACAACATAGACAACGAGATAATGGACTCCTCTTTTAATGCTTTAAGCATTTGACAACAATTAATTCTTTTCTCATTAGAGATTTGAGGATATTTGTCCAAAACTGAAACTTCCACCATGGATCATGGCTTTAGTTAGCGGCCCAATGTTCTTCTCTCACAATATGCATGCTCAAACCATTCAACTCAGTGTAGATCGCCCTTACTTCCGACAAGACGAACATGCATAGCAACTCACATGAAATTCAACAATGAGTTGATGGCGTTCCCCGATAAACATGGTTATCGCACAACAAGCAACTTAATAAGAGATAAAGTGCATAATTACATATTCAATACCACAATAGTTTTTAAGCTATTTGTCCCATGAGCTATATATTGCAAAGGTGAATGATGGAATTTTAAAGGTAGCACTCAAGCAATTTACTTTGGAATGGCGGGAAAATACCATGTAGTATAGGTAGGTATGGTGGACACAAATGGCATAGTGGTTGGCTCAAGTATTTTGGATGCATGAGAAGTATTCCCTCTCGATACAAGGTTTAGGCTAGCAAGGCTATTTGAAACAAACACAAGGATGAACGGTACAGCAAAACTCACATAAAAGACATATTGTAAACATTATAAGACTCTACACCGTCTTCCTTGTTGTTCAAACTCAATACTAGAAATTATCTAGACCTTAGAGAAACCAAATATGCAAACCAAATTTTAGCATGCTCTATGTGTTTCTTCATTAATGGGTGCAAAGCATATGATGCAAGAGCTTAAACATGAGCACAACAATTGCCAAGTATCACATTACCCAAGACATTTATAGCAATTACTACATGTATCATTTTCCAATTCCAACCATATAACAATTTAACGAAGGAGAAACTTCGCCATGAATACTATGAGTAGAAACCAAGGACATATTTGTCCATATGCTACATCGGAGCGTGTATCTCTCCCATAAAGTGAATGCTAGGATCCATTTTATTCAAACAAAACAAAAACAAAAACAAACCGACGCTCCAAGAAAAAGCACATAAGATGTGGCCGAATAAAAATATAGTTTCAGGGGAGGAACCCGATAATTTGTCGATGAAGAAGGGGATGCCTTGGGCATCCCCAAGCTTAGACGCTTGAGTCTTCTTGATATATGCAGGGGTGAACCACCGGGTGCATCCCCAAGCTTAGAGCTTTCACTCTCCTTGATCATGTTGCATCATACTCCTCTCTTGATCCTTGAAAACTTCCTCCACACCAAACTCGAAACAACTCATTAGAGGGTTAGTGCACAATATAAATTGACATATTCAGAGGTGATACAATCATTCTTAACACTTCTGGACATTGCATAATGCTACTGGACATTAGTGGATCAAAGAAATTCATCCAACATAGCGAAAGAGGCAATGCGAAATAAAAGGCAGAATCTGTCAAAACAGAACAGTTCGTATTGACGAATTTTAAAATGGCACCAGACTTGCTCAAATGAAAATTCTCAAATTGAATGAAAGTTGCGTACATATCTGAGGATCATGCACGTAAATTGGCATAATTTTCTGAGCTTCCTGCAGGGCAGTGGGCTCAGATTCGTGACAGCAAAGAAATCTGGAACTGCGCAGTAATCCAAATCTAGTACTTACTTTTCTATCAACGGCTTAACTTGGCACAACAAAACTTAAAACTAAGATAAGGAGAGGTTGCTACAGTAGTAAACAACTTCCAAGACGCAAAATAAAAACAAAGTACTGTAGGTAAAAACATGGGTTGTCTCCCATAAGCGCTTTTCTTTAACGCCTTTCAGCTAGGCGCAGTAAAGTGTGTATCAAGTATTATCAAAGGGTGGTACTTCTACAGCGGGGTGTGGGCTCTTCTCAACCAGGCATATTATATTAGATACATAAGTTTTAGCATCTCCCTTTTCATTAGTCTTAGGCGTGCTACTCTCATCAAACAAATTTTCAGGAACAAGCCAAGCATAATTATTTTCTAGTGCATCATTCATAGCTAGGAGCTTGCATGGTATTGGTGCTTTGATCTCCCCACCATCATCAATATTATTAGTGTATCTTATTCTATCCATATCCATCTTTTCAAGGAGACTAGCAAAATTAGTAGGAGAACCAAGCATATTAAATTTAGCAAAGACCTTTCTAGCTTCTCTTGCTAGACCACCAAATTCTCTAAGAAGGGTTTCTAAAACAAAATCTTTCTTTTCCCCCTCTTCCATATCACCAAGTGTGAAAAACATGTGTTGGATTATAGGATTAAGATTAACAAATTTAGTTTCCAACAAGCGGACTAAATGCGCAGCAGCAATTTCATAAGTAGGCGCAAGGTCTACCAAGTGTCTATCTTCAAAATTTTCAATGGTACTAACATGGTTGAAGAATTCTTCTATGTTATTTCTCCCAACTATAGACCCACGTCCTACCGGTATGTTCTTTGTGGTAAAATTAAAAGGAAACATGATGAAATAAGTAAAGTAAATGCTAGTAACTAATTTTTTTGTGTTTTCGATATAGCAAACAAGACAGCAAATAAAGTAAAGCTAGCAACTAATTTTTTTGTGTTTTGATTTAGTGCAGCAAACAAAGTAGTAAATAAAACTAAGCAAGACAAAAACAAAGTAAAGAGATTGAGAAGTGGAGACTCCCCTTGCAGCGTGTCTTGATCTCCCCGACAACGGCGCCGTGAAAATATGCTTGATGGCGTGTATTTCACACGTTCGTTGGGCAACCCCAAGAGGAAGGTATGATGAGCACAGCAGCAAGTTTTCCCTCGTAAAGAAACCAAGGTTTATCGAACCAGGAGGAGCCAAGAAGCACGTTGAAGGTTGATGGCGGCGGGATGTAGTG
The DNA here is from genome assembly GCF_022539505.1 of Lolium rigidum. NCBI lineage: Eukaryota > Viridiplantae > Streptophyta > Magnoliopsida > Poales > Poaceae > Lolium > Lolium rigidum. The sequence goes on from NC_061508.1 coordinate 61,540,145, forward strand.
CGGCGCAACACCGGAGATTCCGGCGCCAACGTGGAACCTGCACAACACAACCAAAGTACTTTGCCCCAACGAAACGAGTGAGGTTGTCAATCTCACCGGCTTGCTCGTAACAAAGGATTAACCGTATTGTGTGGAAGATGATTGTTTGCGGAGAAAACAAGTAAAAACAAGTATTGCAGTAGATTGTATTTCAAGTAAAGAGAATTGGACCGGGGTCCACAGTTCACTAGAGGTGTCTCTCCCATAAGACGAACAAGCATGTTGGGTGAACAAATTACAGCTTGGGCAATTGACAAATAAAGAGAGCATGACAATGCACATACATATCATGATGAGTATAGTGAGATTTAATTGGGCATTACGACAAAGTACATAGACCGCCATCCAACCGCATCTATGCCTAAAAAGTCCACCTTCAGAGTTATCATCCGAACCCCTCCAGTATTATTGCAAGCAACAGACAATTGCATTAAGTATGGTGCGTAATGTAATCAACAACTACATCCTTAGACATAGCATCAATGTTTTATCCCTAGTGGCAACAGAGACAACACAACCTTAGAACTTTACGTCACTCGTCCCGTGTGTCAATGCGAGCATGAACCCACTATCGAGCATAAGTACTCCCTCTTGGAGTTAAAAGCATCTACTTGGCCGAGCATCTACTAGTAACGGAGAGCATGCAAGATCATAAATAACACATAAGCATAACTTCGATAATCAACATAACAAGTATTCTCTATTCATCGGATCCCAACAAACGCAACATATAGAATTACATATAGATGATCTTGATCATGATAGGCAGCTCACAAGATCCGACAATGATAGCACAATGGGGAGAAGACAACCATCTAGCTACTCGCTATGGACCCATAGTCCAGGGGTAGACTACTCACTCATCACTCCGGAGGCGACCATGGCGGTGTAGAGTCCTCCGGGAGATGATTCCCCTCTCCGGCAGGGTGCCGGAGGCGATCTCCTGGATCCCCCGAGATGGGATCGGCGGCGACGGCGTCTCGCATAGGTTTTCCGTATCGTGGCTCTCGGTATCTGGAAGTTTCGTCACGGAGGCTTTAAGTAGGCGGAAGGGCAAGTCGAGAGGGGCACAGGGGCCCCGGATGACGGGCGGCGCGGCCAGGGGGGGGCCGCGCCACCCTAGGGTTTGGCTCCCCTGCGGCCCCACTTCCTTTCGTCTTCGGACTTCTGGAAGCTTCGTGAGAAAATAGGCCTCTGGGCTTTTATTTCGTCCAATTCCGAGAATATTTCTTTACTAGGATTTCTGAAACCAAAAACAGCAGAAAACAGCAACCGGCACTTCGGCATCTTGTTAATAGGTTAGTTCCAGAAAATGCACGAATATGACATAAAGTGTGCATAAAACATGTAGATAACATCAATAATGTGGCATGAAACACAAGAAATTATCGATACGTTGGAGACGTATCACATCCCTGCAAATCCCCGAATTAACAACATTTGCCCCACATCGGCCCAACCGTGCGCCGACTCTGTTAACCCCCACAACCCGAGAGACCGAGACCCCCTGACCCCAAACCCTAGCTACTCGATCGATGTTATATATCCCAATCCCCCTCACCTGCTCCCCACTGGCCACGGCCGCCGCCATGCATGCATATGGAGGTCGAGCCTGTCGAGGTCGTGGAAGAGCGACAACGACAGAACAACTGACACCCCATCGCCACACATCTAGACAACCATGCATGCAACCTCCTCTCTTCAGATCCAGTCACAGGGCACATGTGGAGAGATAGGCCTTTGGCTTCTTCGAACCTCGGCGTGCTCCCCTCCCGGCCAAGCTGAGATGAGATAGCGCAACATGCATGGAGAAGGTGCAAGCCAAGCTCACGCCGGTTTGCCGCAGTTTGATGTGTCAGAGCTGGCACTGGGAATGGTGGAAGCGGTCCCGTCTACACACCGTCGATAGCTGACAAATTTGTGTAGTGTTTCTGTGTTCACACCTTCAAGGGTACCCATCACCGAGCGGGTCAATCTGGTGGAGTTAATTTAGGATCCACCGGCGGGTATGGAGGCGGGTGAGGTGGCATGGAGAGGTGGTGGAGGCGTGTATGGAGGTCGCAAACCCTCCTCCATACCTAGTGATGGGTGCCACCCGACCGGAGTGAGATGAGGTGTTGTTGTGAAGTGTATAATAAAGGGCTCCTTAATTCGGTTTCATATAATAGGATAGGAAAATCATGCATGAATAGGAAAACTTAGAGACTTTTTTGATTTATTTGATTTGCTTAATTGTGTTGGATTTAGATCCTATAGGATTTTTTGTTACATTCCTTTGATTCATATGATAGAAAAATCATAGGAATAATAAAATCATAGGATTGAGACTAAGTCATCTGGGCTAGTTGAATCCGATGGGAAGATGAGTTGTGTTTGATTGTGCCAAAGGATATTTTCCATGAGGGTAAGACCTAATGTATTATTCTATATGATTTTCATTACATGATTCCTATAGAACTAGTTCCTATATATAGGACATATTTTCCTAGCTAGGAATAAAATAACTAGTGTGTAGGAAAAATTCCCATATATAGGACCTAAACCCTACACGTACAGTTCCCGCTTACGAATTATCCTATATTTGAATCAAAGAAGTGTTTTTTTTGATTCCATGGGAACATATCCTATATAGGAACCAAACTATAAGAATATAACATTAGGTCGTACCTCATGGAAAAAAATATTTGCACAATCAAACAAAACTATCTTTCTATAGGATTTAACTAGTCATGGCATCCCAATCCTAGACTGGCCTTTCCATTAGTGTTCAGAGTTTTGGATACGTTGGCTATGAAGCCTTTACACAGTAATAACAAACATGCACTTGCATGTTTTGTACTTTTCAATATCATGATTTCTAGCTAATTAATTGATATTACAAGATGTACAAACACACATAATTAATACAAGCATTATTCCATAAAATATTAGGACTACACTCTTCGGTTATTCTCACATAGCATCAAACATATGGTTAGATTTGTCTCCGAACTCAAGGTCAATATGAGCACACTATATAAGGACAGAACGCGGAAGAGAGAGCAACTGACTCTGCGTACTCAAAGAAGAAGAAGAAGGAGAGAGAGAGAGAGAGAGAGAGAGAGAGAGAGAGAGAGAGAGAGAGAGAGAGCAACTGACTCTGCGTACTCTTTACATTCCTCCCATAGATCTGGTGGGGCGCTCGTGTTGAGCGCATCCGTCCTCGGTGGGCGCGGCCGGCGCGCGGCTCCGCCTCTCTATCGTCTTCCACCAGGTCTCTTTGTTCGTGGCGCCGAGGGGAAGACATTGCCCGGAGAGGAGGTGTGACATCGGCGTGGACGGCGGCGCCTTCAGTGAACCGGCTGGACCGCACGACGTCTTCTGGTTGATACAAAGGTATATCTCCTCTGATCCTCGAGCTACCAGCGCCGCCGCGCTATAGATCTAAGTTACTTTTTTAGGGAAATATCTAAGTTACTAGTAGAAGATAATTAGGCTCTATACAGTACTGTACAACATCTTCCCCCTCTGCCTTGTGCTGTCTAAAGAGAGAGACAGTGATACATGTAGCTGACTAGCTGCCATCTTTTCACTCTTCGTGTATGTAACTACGTATTTGTCCTATCTACGATGAGTTGCTGAACTCTGGAGAAGTTTTCCTATTTTGTACGGACTACTTAGTTTGTACGGAGTATCTACCTTGCCCTACTTAGTTTTCCTATTCTTCCTTCTATATGTAGGTTTGCATTGGACAGCAGACCATTATCTTCTCCAGCTCATCGCTATTGTGATGCTTTGGTACACTGCCGAAAACGCTTTTTAGTTAAGAGTGGTTTGGGCAGTGTTACCGAAATGCCACATCTGGTGATGTTATTAGATTCCGGTGACACAGCACGAAAAAGCCAGACCTCCGCTTGGAAAGGGCAGTCAGTAGTATCCATAGTGGTAACCTGATGACTTATGCCATCGGTTTTGTTGATGAAGTGTTGGCGCTGTATTTAGGTTGGGGAACTCAGCTTTATGGAACTCACCTTGTTCGCATAACGTTATCCAAGACATATATGTTTTGGGTTAGGTAAGAGGGAGACAATGTAGATCGATCTTTGTTCATTGCTTTTAATTTGAACCCATTTAAATTCATGTCCTATATTTTTTTGCAGTGAGCTTCTTCGAGGAAAGCGCTAGGGTTTATGGTTTAGGGCTGATGACTTCCTAGCGCTTCTTACACGGTAAGAGATGGAAAGGATGGAGGTTGAGAAGGGAGAATTTTATATTTCTCTAACACCACCCAAAAAAGACACACCATGCAGGGTAAAGGTAGCTGATGGCAGTATTGGAGTGCCGACAGCGCCATTCTGTGTGAAATTTATCCTACAAACAAGCTAGTTGTCTGCTGTTTCTCCAAGTACGTTTGTCGTATCATCCTATCTAATTCTTAATGCGTTTATCATTATTTACGTATTTATATTTCTAATTACTCGTGAAATTTATTGTGTCTTAATTAGGCTTTGTATGGCGTCCATATCAATGAAGTTAATGCATTATAGTCTCCACAGTCTTCTTGCTCGGAACGTCGGCGCCTGACCAAATAATTTACTTTTTTGGTGGGGAACGATCGAGGGGACGGAGATTCCGGGGATGGATCTGGAGAGGAATATGAAGAAGACAGACTGTTATATTTCGGTGACACCGCCCAAAATATCGATTGCTTCGTTTTCAGCTTCTCAGCGCCCCTCCCACCCTATATAATCATCGATTGGAGATGCGGGGGGAACCATGAGAGGAAATGAAAAATCTTCAAAAAGAGGACTTTTTTTCCTAGAAAAAGCTGTAACCATCCTGACAATTCCCATTGTACTTTTAACCCGTTCACGAGAGACTTGTTTTACTGAGATATATACTATAATTTCTTATTTTTCTTTTTTTGTATTGCATGAAGGGATTTGTATGTAAAACAAGTGCATCCTAAATTATGAACAAAGTTAGTATTCAGTTGGTCAAACATTTGTCTATGTGAATATGCGAGGTGAAAATAAACTTTTTTTGGCAATTTCTTACTAGCTAAGTTGTTGTTCAACATGCTAGAGGTTGCTTTGTTTTATTACACCATTCTTGATAGGAATCATCTCTTGTGTAGAACGGCGTCTGTTAAATGGCGTGGTAGGTTGGGGACATTTATTTCATATTTGCGTGTGTGTATGTGTCTTTGACTGTTTCCTCACGGAGTACGTGAAATTTTAACATTGGAGCTCTCTAGAGAGAGTGGAGGTCACAATGTCGTAGGATAGGACCATATGTCTGCCACACCGGCCTTTTTGCTTAGGGCCTGCGTGTATATGTACTTATGTACAAAAGGAACTGAGGAACGGCATCTAATTGTGCCTACTTTTATTGACCACCCGTACGATCTAGATCCAACACCTGCATGTGGGTGTGGCCGGTTTACTATGAAACCAGCTAGCACATAACCTTTTTATTTACGATGAATAGTCGGAGTTCTGCTTTTCTTCTTCTTATATCTTATTGAACTAAAGAATGGAACTAACCATTTCGTTATATGAGTTCAATCCAATGGGTTGCAGTGAAGGGATTCAAGGTGTCCACTCTTTAGCAAAGTCTTACAAATCTTTCGTGGACCTTTTTGATCCAAACCGACTAAATGAAATCAATGGGACTACTTTAAAGGCATTTGTTTGGTGGCAACTACACACATGAAAGCATTGAATTGGCGCAATTTTCACATGATTTTTCCCAAGTGCTCATACGTAATAGTTTTTTTACTGTAATTTGTTTCCAAGTGCATATTTATTTTTACCAGTCAAGATTTACTGTCATTTATCAAAATGTGGATCGTCCGTGTGCATTTGTTTGGTGGCAACTACACATGAAAGCATTGAAATTCGCACAATTCTCACATGATTTTTTTTTCAAGTGCTCAGACGTAATAGTTTTTCTTCTTCTGTGCGTGGTTGTTTTATTTAGATCGTGCAACGATCTTTTGGTACATGCCCATTTGTAGCCCAAGTTTAGGTCGCTGACGTGCAAGGACCCACCTATCAGAACTGGGGGCCCTTGTGTGTCTGAAATGTCCCAAAAGTTGGCGCCCATTTTGGGAAATTTGAAGCGATTGAAATGTCCCTTCTGACCATGAATCTGGCGAAACCTGTTATGACAACAAGGGTATTCTAGTATTGTTACCCAATTTCAGGATAACCCACACACACAGCTGCACGCCTGCAGCCAGTCGAGCCTTACCCCGAGCTACTTTTCCCCAATCGGATGAACCCTAGATCTGGCTCCGCCTCTCTGGCTAGATCCACCACCCCCACCCCCCATCTTCCACGCCGTTGCCGCGCTACAGTCACACGTGTGCCGTCCATCCTCCCTGGCCACATAGACAACGTCTCGCCCAAATCGTCTGCCACGCCGCGTCCGCCTGCCGGTGCAGTTCAAGCGCTATTCCGCAAGCATACCGTCTTCGTTGCGCTAGTAATAATGCAGACCAACGGTCCTGCATTGGGTATACTATTGTACAAGCCGAGTTATTTCTGTATTCTCTATATGCACATGATTGTTTGGTCGATTTTCCATGGACTAGCTGACGGGGTTTCAACTGCCTGCTCGTATAGAAGTTGCGAGAAGTTATATTAGTTAGTTGTTCTAGCTGGTTTCGTATCTGCCTACGTGTAGGTTGATGTAGTTTGTTACATTTGGCTGGATTATGTACGAGGAGCGTCGTCTCTTTCTGCTGTTATGAGTAGAGGCATTCCCTCCTGCTGTATATGCTAGAGTCATCGCTCCAACCAATCTTTTTAATTTAGCCCTTTCTGTATTGTGCAAACTATTGAGTTTATAATGGGGATACCTATCAGCTTCTTTCTCTGAAAGAACTAGCATGTGGGTGTCCCTTGATTTCACTGGTTCCTAGTTTGTGGTTCCGACACCAGTGTATTTTTTTTGATTTCATTTTTTTGTCCATCACTCACACCAGCACGCACACATCCTACATAATTAATACATTCACTACAAGAAATATGGTGACGTACGACCCTCCATATTGGTCACTTAAAGGTCATTGTATGTCATCTATGACCACGTCATGACCAATAATTGTTGGTCGCCAGTTGAGCGTCACTAACGGCGCACAACGACCTTTTTACTTAAATGGTCGTAGACGATTACGACCAAAATTGATGGTCGTAAATTATATGACCAAAATGTTGGTCACCGGCTATTTGGCCTATCCACGTCAGATCCAACGTGGCAAATCCTACGTAGCAAATACATGACCAAATCAAATGGTCGTGCATCGAAATCAGCCCAATCCAGCCAGCCATCCACATGGGCCAAGCCTTTTCTTTTCTTCATCTCCGCCTTTTATAAGACATTTCTTTTTGGGCCATTGGCGTTTTACTATTTTAGGACTCAGCCTGTGTACAGTCCATTACTTTTTGGGCCTTCCCCTTTTGGATTCCTCTTCTTTTTGGGCCACCGTTTTTTTACAATCTATTTCTTATTTGAGCCTAGCCATTTTCAACAGATCAGTCCCACTCTTTAGGTTCTTATTTCTCACAGTTTACCAACAACACAATTTTCAAACAGAATAAGAGCACATACGAAATTCTAGAAATAGTAGCCAAAATTACGATAGTAGTCTTTTACACATTGTTCACAGAACCAGATTTGCTTACTACAATATAACTGGCACTATTATAAGTAGCTACTCTTTGCTTTGTGGGGCTTCAGGTTTCATCTTTCTTCGACCTGGAGCTAACATGGAGCTCCTGTAAAAGAGAGAAAACGCCACACTTATAGAGCTTGATGAACATAATATTTATTAACATGCGTATGATTAATTTAGCAAGGCAAAGATGGCAAGAATTACGGATACTTAATCCAGATACAAGATACAGCCACTTCCATGTAGTAAAAGTGAAACCAATCTTAGGCAACTTCAAAGTAATTTAGCCGCTAGCTAAAGTGGCCCCATGTGACAGAGTGCAAGAAACTAACTGGATACATATACATATCTTCCCAAGGAATCTACTTTCCCTTTCACCGGACTAAGCACAACCTGCATGCAGATATCAGAAAAAGTCAGACAATATCCCTTCGACTTACCCACCACAGCTATTGCAACTAAACACAAAGACAAAACCGACACTTGTTGTTTTTGATCAATTGCATCTACATGTATTACAACTATACAAATGCTGAAATGCCAAACATGCAAGGTGGTACATCCGAGTGAGCATTTTGGGGTTCGAGTACAAGAAACCGGAACTGGTCCGGTTCCAAAATTCTTTCTTATCAACACAAGGATAGTTGATAGAGCAACATTTCCTGAGTCATGCAACAAATCAGCACGATTTAGGGGATATCTTTCCATAAACAGCAGCACTCGCTGTCTTCTGGTTTTAAGAGAGGAACCAGAAACTCACCTAAACTTCGCTCCCTTCTCCTTGGCACACGGGTGGTATGGTGGAGATGATCAGCCACTGCTGGTCCCACCAGTTGCAGGTCCAGGTGTTGATCCCCATCATCGAGAATCAGCACGTTACCCCTGTTCACATGCAAGGCAACCATGTAAGATAAGTGTCTAGACACCAACTCGTCTACCACAGATACAGGCTACACACGATCTTGCATACGACGAATCAAGGACAACCAACAGCAAGCAAGCATAAGCCCGTTTCAGTCTCATATCTCAAATTATAAACTAACACGAGCATGTAGACTTCTTAAATTATGGTACACAAGTAGGTAACGGCAGGCACCTAGTTCATTGTGTGTACATAGCTAGCTAGATATGATATAAATATGCCTAGCTAAAGCCAAAATATAATAGAGCAAAATAAAATGGAGACCCTGGATATTCCAGGACCTCAGTTTCTATCTAACTCATGCTATTCAGGACCTCAATGCTGCTATGTTGCAACATTGCGCAGCATAACCACTTGGTCAAAGCCCAAAAAGACACATGCGGCTGAAATAGGCACAATTGATAATAAACTAGATTTAAACGTGCGCCTTGGCGCACGATCCCGTGAAAGTCGAATTGGACCACAACATGTTTAGCGGCGGTGAACATTATTGTAGATAATGTTATATAGCAGGCTAAGAGAACAACCAGGTCCTCCTACCAAAACTCTTAGATTTTGGGTCGCATCTTGTCTGCTGTCTTTTGTATTGGTAAACGGATAATAAAACACTATGCTAGGTATCCATTTAAATCAATGATATGTAGCCTACATTATAGATATGTCTTGCAATACACACTGATGAATTAGTAAACAAAATACTCTGACATACATATGCTTCGGTCTTTGTCGAGGCTTTTCAACTTGTCTAGATGATTCGAGGTAAAGATGAACAATTTTTTTTTTTAGTAATCGAGGAAAGAAAAATAGTGCGAGTTGTTCTTGGCGGTCGGCTACGGGGTCACCAGGCAACATCATCTCTACTCGATCGTTCATGGACGCCAGTGCCACCACTGCGGCGGTGCCAAAATCAGATTCTCTGCAGCTACCTCGCGATGCATTTTGCAGGCGAGGCCGGTATCCGGGCTGGGGCGAAGCAGCTCTGCATGAAGATAGGGAAGCACGGAACTACGGCCCCTTGAGGTTGAGCAAGAGCAATGATTCCATTTGTTGGATCGCTTGCAAAGATTTGGTGAAAATTGTTGTGCTGAAGAAATCAAAGTGATAAAGTCAGAGGGCAACCAGCTATAACACTTCGAAACTTGCAGTCAGTTTGCTCATTCAGGTCAAATTGTTCATTGCTACCATAACAGGTCAAATTGGTAGTTTGAAAACCCGGACCACAACCGTCAGAAACTATTTCATTCAGCTGAGCTGTAGCGTAGGCATGTCATCACATATAGTTTCAGTAGCAATGGAAAGTAGCATAAAAACAGGAAGCAAAAAAACTATCTTTTTATACGTCTGTCCATCCTAAACAAGCAAGACAATACATATCACACATTAGACATTCAGAGCCAAATTAGACAACACACACTAACTGAAGATAACAAGAGAGGTAGATTAAAGACAATACAGCCACCAAAAACCTGAACATAAGATATACAGAAAGACAACAAACAATTAGAAACGGGCATCATACATCTAGATTCAAAGTATACACTTATTATTAATGGATGCCTTCATTGGTGATGCAAATACTGATGAAAGAAACACAAGAATTTATGAAATCTCATCGCTCCTGACCTATTATTAAAGGATGCCTTCATTGGTGATGCGAATACTGATGAAAGAAACACAAGTATTAAAGTCTAGTATATATAGATTGAACTTCTTCAACTTGTACCACTCAGAATTGCCGAATGTATAGATAGACCTATTGTTGACCACAATATGCAGGTACTTGCACTGAAGAAAAATCGGCGATCAAACCCCACTGAAACCAGCCTCCAGTTCAGCCTATTGCTGTTCTTTGTCCACGGCTCGTTCGATAAAGAAGACCTGATATTGATTCCCTCAGCTACCTAAAAATTTAGGCAATGGCCACTGAACATTATTTCAGCTAGAAGTATAAGAAAGAAAGAAATATATTGTAACTATTGCATGACTTTGTTTTAATCTGTTTTTAGGTAGATACATGATCAAACTTCAAACCACTGATCTTTGCATGTTATTTCCCGCAGCCATATAATAGAAAAGAAACGCAGGAAGCAATACTAATGAAGAACCATGAGCTAAGCAACTACGTAAACACTACAGAACAGTATACATGTTTCCAAATTGGGTTCATATAACTGGGCAATCATCCAATAAGATTGGAAATTAGCTTTTCTGACCAAGTAGTACCTTAGGCCACCAGCTAAACAGATGAACTACACTACAAACTAAATGACTTCTCAGATTAGTTTCTTGCAACAAAGAATTGGGGCAAGCACGAGGTAGTTGACCCCCTTTACACAAACAACCCAGCAGGTCAGTGTGCAAACAGGAAACATTTGATTTATATGCACAAAATAACCAATTATGACACACTTGCCCTTCTATGAAGCTCAGTGATATGACAGCGAGAGCATTTACCTAATAAAAGATGAAAACTTGCACCTAAATAAAATATCTCATCACCACTGCCTGACAGAACCTTTAGATTATACAGAAGTAATGCACATGAGTGTTCATCCGTCCTTATTATTATATGAAAGATATATTTCATAAGAAAAATAGAAAGCAACTTGTAATAGCAAGTAAATGATTATACGAAAAAGGAGTACAAATTCTTAGAAAAAAAGTGTGTCGCAATACGAAAGAGGTAGACATTTGTGGTGAAGGAAATTAACCTTTTTCAGTTTTTTTACATGCTCAATGTGATTCCCCCGGTTGCTTTTGTTCTCTGAGAATCCGTACCTGTCACTTGAATTGGTAATGCAGAAAATTAACATCAGCAGGAAGAAGGTGTCATTCTGAAGATTTTATCGCTAATCTAATATACTATAAATCTATTCACCATGGATTATTCAATTGAGATATAGAAATTTGTCTCCAATCTACATAATTTTTTTTTTGTCTAATCACATGAACTCTTGAATCAATAGGCATGCCACCATTGTGTAAGCACCACCAAATGACAAGCCAAGTTAAATACGTAGTATATAAGAAAATAAGAATTCCGGATATCAACCTGTTGTTGCCATGTGAGTTATGAAAAAACGGCAAGCATGATGTAAGGGTATGAATGCATCATAACACCTTAAATGGTGCTACTACGAAGAAAATCCAGGAAACTCGTAAAAAACTACAGTACCATTCAGAAAATAGAGTACAAAACAAAAGCCTCATTTTGAAATAAAAGAAGTCAGTATAGATGTACGGCTTGTAAACAAAATCATTACTTTATTTCTCTGGATTATTTGATTTTTTTGTAGGTAGTAGAACAACTGCAGCAGCAGCGAAAAACAAATATTTGAGCTTGCATAGTTTTTTAAGGAAGAGGCCATACTGCTTTACTGAAGATGGTCATAGCAGCCTCCTTTTTCAAATTTAGACTTTGCGCTGCTTTCCTAACTGCCTCTCGTATCCATCAACGGATACAATTTCTTCATTTACAATCTGCGATGTACTAAACAGGGTAAGAACACCACTTACACGGAATAGGCCATCAACTTTGCTAAACTAATGCATATCTGGAATAGAACTTAAATTATGCAGAGTATGTTAAATGAAAAGCACCATAAAATGTACCACCTCTGCAAATAACTGGCTTCATATGTCAGCATGGGCAGCATCGACAACTACTTGAGGAATGCAGAGACGCACTTGAAATACCACAAAAGCTTTTGTTTCATCCTTGCTCCATTGTCCGTCAGCTACAAACTGCTGAAAGTTGCTGTCCTAAACACAATAGCTAATAAGGACCTATGCTGTAAATATAATGGTGCAATAAAAAGTAAGTGTCTACTTCATTCCTCTGGCTAGCAAGTTCAGCATCCCGCTACCCACTGCGCTAATATAACTCGTAAAATAGCAGAAGTAATAGTCATAACAACAGGACACAGTACATGCCAAAAGAAAAGATACATCAAGAATGCCTAATAATTCAAGTATTATTGCCTAATCATAAATAGAGGAGCATATATTATGGAAAGTGGAATTAGGTCATCTAATAATTTTTCAAAGGAAACGGCATGGAGTGGGATCCGCTAATCTTTTTAAGGGCAATAGCCTGAACTAATATTTTAAGCATAGTGCCCTGAACTAAGTGCTCACCGCAAATGTACAGCTGAACAAACCAACATAACACGAATAGTTTGTTTACCAATATCAAGACAAATTTAGGCAGAACAAGCAAGAACTGAGGGGGCATTTACACACATAAAACATATATAAGAAAAAGGCCTAGCTTTCACTAATATAGTTCTGGTCATGGACATCAACCTGAAGTGACAAAATATCATAAATCTCTCGGTGCCCAATTACACGAGCAACATCAGGATGTCAATTTCTATGATAATAAGTATAATGTGTATTACCTGAAACCTTACCATCATTACCTGAATTTCCGATGATATCACTTGATAAAACAAAATAAGAATCCAGGATCAAGCATGGCAACAAAAGCGGCATCATTTATGGCAAGAAAAGATTTGAAAGATCACAAAGAAATAAGTAGAAATTATTAACATAAGCAACTTATTATATATTCTAGTAATTGATCATCACGAGGAACAAAATTATGAGATATCAAAAAGTGCCTACAGGAATCATATATACAGTTGTTCTTATAAATAAAATGAACCAATACCAAGCAGAGAATAATATACTTCTTATAAATAAAATGAACCAATACCACGCAATTGAAGATCGAACCACCTCTCAAATACCTACGGCCATGGAGAATATCTTAATTATACCATGCCAAAGAAGAAACATATCATTAGAGATTGCAAAATTTATTGCAAAGAGAGAATACCTCTCAGTTCTTCCCAATGGCAAATTGAAGCATCATATGTATTCAAAGTAGCCGTTTCAATCAGTACCTAAAATGCCACACTTCACTACAAAACAACCACACCAGTTGTATTTCTTCTTATTAACAAAACAAGACTGACAAAATAAATTCAGGTGTTCAACACAGGGACATACCAGACCAAAATAATGTGCGCATGCGCCGGGCATCTGCTACTTCCACAGGCAGAGGAGGCGAAAAGTCCAACTCATGTGGATCCCCACCGGCCGCTCCTCCTCGCGGCGGCACATCCAAACATAAAAAAGGCATTCAAGCACATGGATATTGGATATGAGCAATAAGACCAGATTGGATAAAAGTACTCAAAGTACAATGAAGTTGCATGAAATATGTACGTTTTCAATGGTTATGTATGGATGGATGTCGAACCATATGGAAATACTATAACCAGCAAGGAAAATCATTAGACCGGGGCACCTGAACCAAAATACATTGGAGACCAAACAATAAGAACTTCCATCTTCTTCCTCCAAAATACACCCGGAAAAGTTGTCCAAGAGTAAAATCACATGGCCATGAACAATAAACAATGTACCTAAATGGAAAAGAAATTGTTTCGTGGTAGAGAGCGAAACCCGGATAGAATTTCCAGCAAAACCAAGATAGAATTCAGTGTGTAGCATCACCTTATTTCTTGTCCATCTCTGCCAGCAATCGCACATAACAAGCATATCCAATAGTTGGTGACCATGATACTCTACATCGAGTCCAACCTAGGGAATAAAGATATAGATTGAAGTAAACGGTGGAAACTCAAGGATCCAAACCATTGTGATCTCGTATAGCTTGGAGGTCATGTAAAATGCTCAGCCTGCTCGCTTATGGTTCAGTTCATGTCCTTTTGTAGCAGACCAAAACCTCGGCAAGGAGATCAAGAAGAGATTCAGGTTATCTAACAATTGTGTTGGACAGAACATAAAAAAAATGTTAGTGATGATCAAAACTTGCAGCAAGAGAGGAAAACAGTTTTGACGTGGCTACGTGCGGAACCAAAACTGAAAAATTACATAGAAAAGAAACATCAAGTAGTAGTGCATTTGCTGTAGCAGTAATAAATCAGTACCCCTCTCTTACCTTTGTGACAACGCCACCAATCCTGAAGGGTCTTAATCTAGTATGAACTACTACTATGCCATGTACCATGCTATCTAGTATGAATTGTCAAAGGTTTACTAATGTTAAACAAGGAAACACTCAGAAACTCCATATGTCTGATGACCAGAATTTGAAGCAGGGTCATCATAATCCAGTAGGCATGTTTCAAACCATTATGGAGTCGAGCCCCATGTATGGACCAAAATGAGCAGACAATCTACATATAAATATTGGAAGTATGAATATAGTCCCATCCCAATCAGTGCAATGACGATTCCAATTACCTTCTTTAATCCAAGAACCTCTTCATACTTCCAATCAAGAAATTAAAAGAGTGAATAACCTTCTTGGAATTTTGTCAAACACCTTGTTGGCATAGATAACCAGATCTGCACAAACAAACATAACTTCTAGGGATTAAATTAGAGAGAGGTAGGGATTAAATTGGAGAGAGGTAGGGATTAAATTAGAGAGAGGGGGGGAGAGAAGAGAGACAAATACGTTCCATGGGTGAGCTGTGGCAGTGTCCCCTCTATTGGAATCAGACCCGACGAACCAGGGGCGGAGCATTACGGCCCACAGGCGGCCGGCTAGGAAGACGACGACCTGCAGAAGGGTCTGAAGCAGCTCACCTCGGATTGGCGTCCTCGCCGAGGACGAGGATGATGGTGGCGCCATGGAATCCCTCCCGGCAGATCGATCTCCCGTGCGATGTGGAGCCGGCGGAGGCGCACAAGGTTGCAGCGGGTCGGGGGGAGGGGGAGGGGGGAGGGGAGGAGGCGAGGCGGCCGGCGGCGGGGCTGACGCGTGCGAGGAGGATGCGGAGGGGAATCGATAGGGTTCGTGTGGGGTAGCTGGTTGGCCGGGGCAGTTTTGCCTCATGCGAACCGTCCAGGCCAAGCACGCAGCGACACGTGGCCAAACCGCTGAACGCGAAACGAGCCGCGCGGCCAGCCCGTGCGCGCCCGGTGGCATATCGTGGATGGCCTCAGAGAGCCCCATGGGGGTGCAGCAATCATACCTTTAGATACATCAAACAAAGAATTAGTTAGATCAGCACTTAGTGCCATGACAACTTCCTACTTACACAACTACCAAAACTGAACCAGCATCGTCATTGACAGCTCTATGGCCAGATCACAATTTAGCTGCAGAGTTACATGGCCATTGTATATCACAGCAGACCACATAGTCGAGACACATGGATACTCACCTAAACCACCGAGACGTAGACAAAGAAGACCACCATGGTTACCTACTCTGGCCAGCTTCAGCTCCACGTCTCCATCCTACAAATATAACATGCACGCTTAATTAGTGCCAGCAATCACGTGTACAGGGCATGCCAATGAAATACCAAGTAATAGCTAGATCAGTAACTAGCAGCGAAAATGTGTATAAGAATTATTTTAATACAAGTAAATGGTTTATGCACTAATACATGTTACTGCATCTATAAGACTTATTTTAACATTACATAAGCTACTAATATACTACATGTTGAGTAAGCAAGCAGCATCAAAAATATGTTGATGTCGACCTGCCCGTGATGTTGATGAGTACAACATTATGGTCCAACACTTTAAGTAAAAAATGCTGAGGAGATGGTTGCTGCTTAGTATAGCATAGTGAGGTCAGAACATCATAGAACGCAAAGCCAGCAATGTCTGTTTTATTAAATATTATTCATGCCGACAATTTTATTGTTGAATCTAGGTGTTTATCCAAAAAAATGCAATGATCGGAACATCTCATTGAAGTTGATCTGTGAGTAACATATGCACATGATCCCTTCAAGTTCCATCGTTGTAAAGACTAAAGGCCATTCACAAGTAGATCAAAGGGTAACAGACATTGCCACACATTAGTTCAGATCTTTATAATTTGCCACACATTACTTAGGCTTGTACTATTTGCCACACATTAGATTTTTTCCTTGCTAATTTTCCCTTTTTCTCCTTTTACAGATATATTCTTTTCTTTAACTCCCAAATACAATATGAAATATGTACATTGGTACCGATTGATTGAAAAAACAGAGTCGGGAAACAGAGGCTCCAGAGATGCTACGGCGGGGGCGCCGCCGCCTGACCACCGCGGACGCAGCAGCAGCACCGCAGCCAGTGCCTGCCAGGGCACCACCACGTCCTCCCAGCGCAGGACGACAACAACCAGAACAGCTGCAATGCCCGTCTCCAAGACTCCAAGTACATGCCAGCCATGCCGATACTGAATGTGTTGGTGCTAACTTGAAGAGGGAGAGTGACTTCAACTAAATATGCAGAAATGGGACTACTTCAAGGCAGCTTGCTCTTGCTTCCTGTCCGCATTAGTGCTTCAAATAAATGAACAGATCATGAAATTGTAGGCAACTTCAGCTAGCAAGAAAGCAAAAGATACGTGGACAATTGAGTTTGTATGAGGTGTTCAGTTCAGGTCCTACGAAAGTTCAGCTTGTGCTCGGATGATCTCGGCAACATGATCAGGCCACGAATGCGTTGACATACCAGCTATCGGGTCCAGGAGCTATATTCTACTCAAGGTCTAAAATTAATCTCTAAGATCATTACTTACCAACTACCAGATCTTAGTGCCACCTTCTCGATTGTGGCTGCTGTTCATTGTCGCTGATCATGGCGGCATCCGTGGTAGTTCGGCGGGCGGCGGCGGGCAGCAGCGTTGCTTCTGCGTCCATGGTAGTCCGGCGGCCGGCTGCGGCGGCGCTGCTGCGTCCGTGGTGGTCCGTCGGGGCAGAAGATCTGAGTGAAGTGCCCCGAGCGCACACTACTGTACGGTCCATATTTAGGGGCACTTCAAAGTGCCCCAATAGGTAGCCAAAGTGTCCCTAATTACTTTTAGGGGCACTATGAAAAGTGCCCCGGATACTTGTGTCCCTAAATGTATTTGGGGCACTTTGAATGAAATGTCCCAAATACATTTAGGGGCAGTTTGAAAAGTGCCTCTAAAGGTTTTTAGGGGCAGTTTGGAAAGTGCCTCTAAAGATTTTTAGGGGCAGTTTGGAAAGTGCCTCTAAATGTTTTTAGGGGCAGTTTGGAAAGTACCTCTAAATGTTTTTAGGGGCAATTTGAAAAGTGCCTCTAAAGGTTTTTAGGGGCAGTTTGGAAAGTGCCTCTAAATGTTTTTAGGGGCAGTTTGGAAAGTGCCTCTAAAGGTTTTTAGGGGCAGTTTGAAAAGTGCCTCTAAATGTTTTTATAGGCAGTTTAAAAAGTGCCTCTAAAGGTTTTTAGAGGCACTTTGAAAAGTGCCTCTAAAGGTTTTCAGGGGCACTTAGTGTTTTGCCTCTAAAGTTTTTTAGGGGCACATTGAAATTTGCCTCTAAATGTCTTTAGAGGCAGTTTGAGATGTGCCTCTAAATGTCTTTACAAGCTAGTAAACAAAATGCTCCTAAAACTACAAGCATGACAGTGGTCATATTACAGTACTAAAAACATTACAGTACTAACATGCACATATTTGGTCAAAGTTAAGGTATAAGTCATATTACAGTACTAATAACAAATCACAGTGGTCACATTACAGTACTAACATGCACAGATGCATAACTTTGCAGTTTTGGAGGCATTGTCTTCCACAGATGCATAAGACAGTATCTAAGCAGTTTTGATGTAACTATGCAGTAATTTGATGACAGTATCTAAGCAGTAACTTTCTGACTTCCACCCTTCCTCTTCTTAGCAGTAGATGCAACTGCTTTCAACTTCTTCTCAAGTGCACTTCCTGATGCACTTATTTGTGTATTAGGAAATGAACATATTAGGAAAAGAACCCTGAGCTTACCTGTTCAATGTCAGAAGCCACGACCGATTGTGTATCTCCTGGTGAACCAATTGGGACTGGATCATCCTCGTCAACATGCCTTATTGTAAGAACAAATCGTGGACATTTTATGCTTAGTAGTCTATCAATCCAAGTTACTTTTGAAAGATAATAAAAGCAATGTTGGACTGTTGGTAGCAGTTATGTGGACAAATAGTTTTGTTGAGATTTAAAATTAAACATTTGTAGATTTGATTGTCACATACTCACATTGCTATACTTGTTAATATCCAATATTACAAAGTATGAGAAATTGCATGAGGAAGAACAGTTGGAGTGAGCATGGAACAAACATACTCAATATGTGACAGGTACACCACAGGGCCGAGGAGAAGAGATAAATTGCAAATATTTGGTTTATTTTTGTTACAACAATTGATGAAAATGTTGATGATTATATAAAAGGCAGCTACCAAACATCCCAATCAATTTCCCAACTAAGAAATACAAAACTTTGTGGGATAAGAAGACCCTATCCCTGATATAGGCTCAAGAGAAATAAGGATTACAATGACGACACTTACTGTGAATCAAGTGCAAGAGCATAGATGAGATGCACCATCTAACAATAAGTGCCCTTTAGTTTGGAGAGCCATGTCAAAGTTATATTCCGCTGGTCCGGTTGATTAAACTAGCATGTGATCAGGGTGTGACAATTTCAACTGGCTGCAGAAACGAACACAGAAAGTCAGAACTAGCAAGATTCACTTTACGTTCATACAAGATAGCAAGTGCACCCGTCAATCACACTATCACCATCAGGAGCTACAGGAGACACAATGAATGTTATTATCTTTTTTATTTATGTCTGCCATATGTTTCGGTGGATGAGCCATTTTTTAATACTGAAAAGGAAAAAATACAATCATAAATCAAACAAAAAGGAGAGTGTCCATTTGCTTGGTGCATCATACTAAGATTTGATGCCGCGCTAAAAAAACAGCAGCATGGCATGATGAATACTAGAATCATTCCTAATACCAAAGAAATACTTGGCCTAGCCACATTTATCCAAGCAAAGTCAACTTAAATTCCACCTTCATGTGTTACAACAGTTGGTGAGAAATCCCTAAAATAACTAAAAAAAAGTAATCTCTATAGAAATACAAAATTCTGAGATAAAGAGGGAAGTTAGTTTCATACCAACCATGACGCTTCATTCTGATATTCTGGTTTTATATCCAAGTTTTCAGGACGTACAAGCTGCTGTAGCAAAGACACCTTCTCAAATAGTTCTTCATGAAATCTCACATCTTCCGGGACCAAAGCAAATACCGGATTAGCTTTGTCGTAACATATCTCAAGGTCCTAGAAGCACAAGTAAACCATGATAAATATCGTAAGATATGCTAGAAAGAATAAACAGTCCGGAACATACCATAAATTATTGACAGATAACAGGATAACAGAAATATTAGCAGCTTACAGTTATATCATAAGTAACAACAAAAAAGTTCATTTTGAGATACACAAATATTTACCAGTCATGTAACACTGCAAGTCTTAATCAAATGAGACTTGCACGTGACCAATGTAATTTGCATCAAATATTGTCTATTCAGAATAAATGAAAACTCTAAATTGTAAAGCTTAATCAAAGATGAATATTTACAATATATATGATCAGAGTGGCATTTGAACCATGAAAGGTGAAATACAACCAATTCTTGGAAAACATGATCGTGTTGCTTATCCTGTCCTAGAATTAGCATTCCAAGTCTAAATCTTAATATTATTATGCAAAAATATCAGCCATCATGGCTAAAATCTTGTCAAAATATATTAGTAATCACTAAGGATGACAAATTGCTTGTCAATCACTCTAAATTCAAGATGGTGTAGGATTATGATCGCCATTTTAAATTGCTTGTCACATTTTCAAGTATTAACTAAACACAGGTATCGAATCTAGTTGGGGGTGGTGAGACCCCACAAAATATTTCTCCATGTACAAAAATCATCAATCCCACAAGTAACAAGTT
Organism: Lolium rigidum; assembly: GCF_022539505.1. Lineage (NCBI taxonomy): Eukaryota > Viridiplantae > Streptophyta > Magnoliopsida > Poales > Poaceae > Lolium > Lolium rigidum. The sequence continues at coordinate 61,560,577 of NC_061508.1, forward strand.
CACCGAGTATTAATTCATTGTTGGTTATATTTAGCATTGTTAGCGGCATAACAAGAAACCAACAAAGACATTGATCAATGTTTCAAAAAAACACTGGTAAATAGTTCGGTATAGTATACTTGCAACAGTTAGGCTCAGGGTTCAACCATGGGCAGGTGCTATACACAGAAGCCCATCGTCTATCTCTAAATAGAGATTTATCTTCAAACCCAGAATAATAAACAAACTAGTTACTTCATTACTGAAGCAACACGTAAGTAGATGATACGGTGACAACAGCGCCAGGCACAGCTACCCGTAGGCTGATACCCACACGACAAAGAAAATGGCTTGCCTCATGCAACTGCAAAATCTAGTTTGTTCTGAAGTCCACTGACAATGAGAAATCAACTAAGCAAGCATGGACCCATTGTAAATGAGGCATGAACCATGTTAAACCTGAAGTTGAAAGGAATATATAACGGATACAAGTGCACAAGGAACAATACGAAATTCACTACAAATGAGCCAAATAACTCAACCTGAAATAAGTTAGAAATAACCACAGTGATGATAAGAATTAACTCAACCTGAAACTTTAAAGTAAACATTCAAAATAAAAAGATTATGGTGACAGGCAAGAAATACCTATTGTTATAAAATTTTTTTGGCCACACCATTCGTCTCCAACTCTCCATTCTCTTTCCTCATTATTCAACGCACAAGTGAATAATGCAGCAGTGGCCAAAAGCTAAATATGTCCAGCTATGCTCTTGAAATGAGTGCTGTAGGGTGGCGCTGAGGCATGGATCCAGCGGAGGAGTGCATTTATATATCTTGATTGTGCAAAGATCATATATTGAGGATACAACTACGTAATCGACTGATCTCCTAGAACAATTGTGCACGAAACGAAATGCGAAAATAACAGGAAGGGGAGGGTGACAGACTGATCTTACAGCATTCACACTTAACGTTGAACATTTCCTCACTTCCATGAAAATATTAAGATAGATTCAGAGGCAGGTCCCCTAAGCTCTAACAGCTCTACAACCTAACATACAGATGTATGCATAGGTATCTCATGTCACACTAGAAACTATTAGCTCTACAACAAATTGCAGACAAACAACTTGATAAAATCCACTTTTCACCTAGCACCAACTGCAGAAACGAAGTAATCCACTACCTAGCTATTTGACTACGTAGAGCATCTAATGAACCTCATCCAACCATTCCTGCCATTATAGTACTCAATTTATTCAATCCAGCAATTTCAGTTACGGCTATTTGCTTGGTATTACATGGCAGGAATGAATGATAGTGATAGTAATCTCTAGGGCACTGCAGTAGCATCGTGGATCTGCCATGCAGAAGCATGGTAACTAAAAGTGTGGTGATAGTGAATAGTCAGATTTCAAAAAGGAGGATTAATATGATGAAGTGATGATAGTGAACAATCACAATGATACTCGACCAAGTATGCAGATAGCAAATATAAGATATAACTAGTCTATAACTCCATGTAGTGTGCTCGAGATCACATTACAAAGAACTCTCGTTTCAACCGCTGGCATTTTTAATTGTGACACAGTGACACCATTTGAGCAAGCAACAAAAACGATTAAAAAATAGAGCAGGAAATCGAGTGACCTTGGAACAAACCTATTGTTCCAGTTGGCAGTTTTGCTCCTCAAGCCGCTTAATCGTCACATGTTGGTTCTTTAGTTTCCACCCGATATTGTTCAAGCACAAGTGTCATCTTATGTTTTTCTATCTCCAATTCAGATAGTTTAGGTCTTGATCCTGAATGCATTGAGAACATTAGCAACAAACTTTGGTGAAAACTAACACTACTAGGTAATGGCTGACCCCATCCAGCATATTCAAACCAGATACTAGTTAAGAGATACATTTAAGCAAAACAACAAACAAAATCGAACACACCAGGATTTGTTAGAGGATACTGCATACAGTAACATATTTTTCCACAGCTGCTAAATCTGATCTGCGCTAATGTTAAGTCAGAGCAAACTAACTTGCGTCTATGTTTGTAGTTTGAGAGCTTCCTCCTATAGTTTAATTTAGTGCAAGCTGGCACCTACTATTGCAAAAGTTATCCTTGTACTCAGAGTGACGATTGAATCGTAAAAGTAATTTGTCCACAAATACCTGTTATTATAAGAACAAATGATAATATGAACTACACGTCTACAATTATATCTACAGGTGCCAAGAACGACTAGCAATAAGATGGCAAGTGATTACATAGGACAGATAAGAGTTAACGAGATACCAAATATTGGTTACAATTTGCACTATTAGAAAAGTCAAGACAGCCAAGAGACGGTTTACACTATGAATACATCCAACAATTCCCGATTAAAGTAACCGCGTTACAAAATAAGTTTGAATAACATACTGCCATAGAAGAAAGAGCTGGATATGGGTCGGGGGATTCATAGAGCTTCTGATAGATGTTGAGAAACGCATTTAACTCACAGCTATTATCTACACCGCATGAGCATTCACATTTGGAAGCATGGTAACTCCCTAAACTGCCAAACGGAAACCATAGTTACACTGTTCTTACTACTTGGTAAGGATGCAAATTATTCTAGACCAGAAGATAGCAAAATTTAATTGCATGTGTGACCAATTACCAACTCTCTTATGCAAAAGATGTAGCAAATCCCCGGATTGGGCCTGTGCCAACACTAAGTCCCCTGCTCCAAACGACCAACCACCATGGCGAGCTCCCTCTGATTCCCCTCCCGCAGGCCCAAAATCGCTGCTCCCAGCTGCAATCAAGCAACCACCACAATGAGCGCCCTCCAATTCCTCTCACGCAGTCCCAAAATCGGAAGAGGGTGGGAACGATGATTCATACCTTTGGGAGAGGCTTCCTCCGATCCGTGGGCGCGGCGTGGCTTCGACACGACGTAGGGAACCACCAGGAGGCGCGGCGGCACGGGAACCGCGGCGGCGACCGAGCCCACAGCTAGGGTTAGCCGCAGCGTCGCATCAGGGGCGGAACGGCGGGGCGCGGGTGAGGATCCGGTGTAGGGGGCCAAGGCGCAGCTTACTCAGTGCGTGGTTGTGGCGGATGTGGTCGGCGTTGGCCGGCACGACGACGAGCGGCGGTGGCGCATCGGGGATCCGAGGGACGACGAGCGGCGGTGGCGCATCGGGGATCGGAGGTAGATGCGACCGTATACGCTGGGGAGAGGAGAGAACGTACGGGTCGGTTCGATCTGTTTTGCTTTTAGGCCCTTCAATCTCTACTACTCCATCGGTATACGCATGTACGTATACAGTATACGTCGGTACTCGCACTATAACCCCTCCAATTCGGAGAAATTAACCCTCTCCCCAGCTGACACGAACCAGCACATCCCCACGACCGCTCCGTCCCCCACGTTCGTCGCTCCACCTCGCCGACGAGGGGTCGTTCCCCCATATGCATCCGCTGCTGCCACATAGGTAGAGGAGGCAAGGGGGTAACATTACTCCCCGATTCGCCCCCACCCAGGGGGTCCACGCTTGCACCGGGCAGAGAGAAGGGCGGAGGGAGGGGGTGTGAAGAAGGGAGGAGTAGCAGTGCTGCTGGTGAGTTGCAGGGGTGGGGAGGGGATAGCTTCAGCCCCAAGTCCATGGGAGATGACATGTACGATCCGATGCGGAGGTGGCCGTAGATGAAGAGAAAATTACAAACTGAACTGCAGGCGTATACACCTTCCACATGTTCGACTCAATGCCCAAACCACATCGGTCGTACAAAATTGGCCCTTCTTGATGGCATCGACAAGGACTATGATCTCCATCCGAGTGTCAGCTCACTTCATCTTGTATTCAGATGTGTGCAGTTTACTTCATCATGAACCATGTGGTTTCAATTAAAAATTAAATTGATCAATGGGATGATAGCCTAATTGCCTACAAACAACAGCTTACTATTCATGATTCGAGCACTACAGAAAAATAGAGGAGTGTAATACATGGCATAGCTTTTTATGATGTCTACACCATGCTCATATAGGAAAAACTCGTTCCACTCACACTTTGCCTAAACACTTAGTTAATTGGACGAGTTAAGACTCTTGAATGGTACAAAGCTACAAGCGCTCTTATGTCTGGGTCGTTTGTTTGCTCTGCTGGCAATTTGAAGGTTAATTTTGATGAATTTTGCGTGGCTAGATCTCTGCAATTTTCCTAGCTTCGCAAATTTCGACAATTAGGTGACAAACCTAGGACGTTGCCTGGGACTGGAACTATTGGACTAGAAGGATTTTTATTTACCTCCATAAATGCAAATCTAGGTTCATGGGTTTATAGCTAATATGTTTCGTTCATATCAAAAATTTCTTATGTGCTATTACATAATGGGGTTGGATAAGAATTATGAGACGGACTCATCTGTGTTGTCTGATAGTGTAATCATTCTTGTTTGCGTAGCATTGTCTTCTTGAACCTTGCACTTCAAACTCTGCAAGTAGCTCCACGTCGATCTACTCTTTGACTCCCCGGTTTGACTACGCTGCCTCGGCCACCTCTTGGACCCGCGTCCAGGTCCTTCTCGAGCACCATCAACTGCGAGCTGCTCATGTCGTCAGCGTCGGTCGCTCTGCACCGCCACTCCAACGCGCTCGTCGACGTGCTATCTCCCGTGGCGGACTCCAGCATCTCGCTGCTTGGATCGTCGGTGAAACTATACTCGGTGAGTTTTGGAGGGCTTTCCCTGACCCATATGAACCCTATCCTAATTTGATGCGCTAGCATTGATATTTGCAGCATGCACTGAAGGTGTTCGACGAAATAGGTAGCTGAGTAAGAGCTCACATCAATGCTGTGCTGCTGATGTTGGCGTGTCATCTACCTTGATGTCGGCGGGACGGTGCTGCGGATACAACCCAGCGTTGACTTCTTCGTCTACTATGTCTACAACACTGTGAGCTAAACTTCCTTCTCTGTTTGCGGTCACGGAATCGTGTGTTGCAAAGTTACTGCTTGATAATTTAGTGCCCCTAGTGGTGCGGAATTGGAGCTAAACAATTTGCTCCATTGCCAAAACACCATGCCCGCTTCTCATCCTCTCCCGATGCTGGTAGTATGGAAGCTGAAGACTAGATATATGTTTCAGTGGATGAGTGCATCATTATACATGTAGCTGCCTTTGGTACTTGTTGGGTTGCGTGACTGCGTCACTACACCAGATGCAATTTTTGCCAACAACTGTATAGCCTGCCAAGAGCCATGATGTGCAACGTTTCTATTATTTTCAACAGCCCTGTTGTGTTTAGAAACGCCGACAGTGCCATCGCTGGTTAGCCCCACATTACCAACATCCCTCTTAGCGTACGTTCCCCCATGGTTCAACCCTCCATCGCATTACTTAATTGTGATTCTGCTCTCGCGAATTACTATATATGACAAGCATGTCAGCCATCTACGCTTCACAATTTGTGTCTTCCGGGTAAAACATACACGAGCTGTTATGCACGTGAGGTTTTTTTTTCTCTTGAAGCCTTTTATTCTTATGAGCTAATCAGTCATGGAGTGACAATAATAATTCTTCCTCTATAGAACTACGAAAACAATCTAAGCTGCATTAATTTTGACTAAAACCTTCCTAGTACAGCGTATGACCAAAATTTCTATATATTTCAACCATCCATGGATTTTTGTTTTATTTCGAGAGGGATGGATATATATGGGACAAAGTCCTCACCGCTTCCATGGATATATATGCTAACTATTAGATCCTTTTTGTTGCTCGTGTGCAGCTCATCCATAGATGCTATCCATTGAAAGAAAAACATGGTAGATGAAGTATTAGGTAATACATGAACTTCCAATAGCTATATGTTACACTAAGAGAATCTGAAGAAAGAAATTGACACACATTTTCTACGTTATCGGCAACCTTTGTTCTCCATCACCCCGAGCATGGTCATGCAGTTGTACATCCACTTCTTTCACGCATCATAGATGGGTCATTGAGTTATGACTGACATGGTTCTCCATTCAATAGATGGGTCATTGAGTTATGATAGACATGGTTCTCCATTCAATTCTTTCTTCTCTTTATTCACCCAAACTGCTGAGTTGAGGCCCTTACTTTCCTGGTTATTTTAAATTCTCTTGCTCGATACTGGTTCAAATGCGGTTTCTCAAAGAACGTCATTTTCGTCTGCAGAAAGAGTTTTCAGAGCAGCGGGCTTTGGCCCGTGGACAAATTCTTAGAGTTCTTCCTCACTACAATAGGCCAATCTTAAAAGTTGCTGAATGTAACGACCACCTCTAGCTAGGCGACAACAAGTTATTCCTTACAGTAGAAAGCTAATAGCTCTCCAGGAAAGCTAATGTTGTCTAAAATTTCCTTTTTTTCTTTTTCTTATGGAAGGTGACTATGATAGTCTTTGCTTTTTAAATTAGCTGATTACCCTCTGCTTCATTTCAAATACATCAGGTTTCCTTCCACTACTGGGTATTGTTGTTACTTCATCCCTAACTAAATTTATGCTTTCCTTTGATTCACTTTCTTCTGTATCATGTTTGTTCTAGTAATGAATCAAAGGTATTAAGGAACAAGCTAGGTGTTTGTGTGTATTGTTGTGCTATCTTGTAGCTACGAGTGAATTTTTTATTACATCTGTTCCAACATGGATGTTATTGCAGTCCCCATCAGCTGGGTACAGTAATACTGATAGTTCTTTACCAGTTCACCATTCAAATACCTCTGAATGTTCTGTTTATTTTATTGCTTGCTGCCTGCTTACTTAAAATACAATAAGATTTCAGTCAAACAATTACTGGAGTATTGCAAATTCAAATAATCGCACCAAATTCAAATAACTTCCCGATGCCAATGGTTGCGTATCACAAGCGTGGGAGTATACATGCATTAATGTGTTTTCATGTAAGCATGTCTATCTATGCAAGTGCATTCTGCCTTTCACTATGATAATACTTTCTAAGGAAAATAAAGGAGTATGAGAGTGCTTTTCGAAGTAGTGTAATGGGGATGCACAATCGAACCTGCACATAGTTGCTCGTCACAACAGAACCATGTCATAAAAAACCCTAGAATGTTTCAATATTCGGTATCGAAGTGTAGCCAAACACTGGTTGCGAAAACACATTATATTGGATAATGCAACATATATTTTCCAACTTTTCTAGTAATAAGTACAATACGCTGTGTTTTAACTCTTGATTTGCATGTCATATGATGAACGGAACTGCGTTTTGAAACTGCAGGATGAGCAACAAGATGGAGGTTGAGGCTGTAGTGGAGGCAACCGTCCAGTTCCTGAACAAGGCGGTGAAGCTGGATCTTTTCGTCCGAGGATTTATCATTTTCCCTCTCGAAATTTATTCGGAGAGCGCTTAAATGTTACAGACTATATACAAAACATACCTAGTGGACTAACTAGCTGGATAATCTCACTAAACCTAGTGAATTAATCTCACCATGTAATTCTAGTTCGAGAGATTGTTCTATAGGTTTCGCAGTAGAGAAAATGAATACAACTTATCAGTACTTTATAATGTGAAATTTAAGTTATAATATTGCTTAACACCGTCCCACATTCTACATAGCTTTTTGGATTTGTTGCCATTTCTAGTAGATTATTTCTCTATATCCAGAATTATTTTGATCAAATAATTGCCATTTCTAGTTGCCATCCACACTCTTACTCGCCATGGTATCTGTCACATGATCTCTAATTTGATTTCGATTGTCATCTCCTTCCTCCCGGGCCGGCCACCATCTCCAGTTCTCAAATCCTTCAAGGTATGCTATCCTACTCGTCCTACACCTCCGTTCCCTGTCTCCCTTCTTGTTTTCTATCACGATAAACTACTAGAACTGCCGAGGCTGGGATTGGCGATCTGTTTTCCACCCAGTGCTAGAACTCCCGCATCCCTCAACCATATTCACATCACGGGTTAGATGAATGAGTCTCGCTATTCCTTTGGCCGATTCCTTCTTCCTTTTTCATCTAATCACACCATACCACCTTTTCTTCTTCTTAGGGTTCTCTTGAATCCGTTTCAATTGGTGAAATAATACTAAGTTTCCGCAGGAGTGCTATTTGCTTGTTTTTAATTTTTGTATGATATAACATATAGTGTGTTTAGAGTTGTGTAGACAGTAACATATCTAGTGTGTTTCGTTTACGAGACGGATCTTCTCAAACCGAAAGGTAGGATTGAGAAGAAAAGTCCTTATTTGCAGGAGCTACAAGATTGAAGGCAAGGTATAAATGATGCTTCCTTGTTTAAAGTCTACTACTATATACTTTTTCCTATAGAACCCGAGTTTTACGTAATGCACGGCCTACTTTTTAGCCACTTTAAACATGCATAGGTTAATCTATTCAACGAGCATGGTTAAGCTAACCCCCTAATTCTTATTCATGTGCTCGAGCCTTAATTGTCTAATAACACATCTCTCGTTGAGCTTTTGCTCTCTATATACATTTCGATACGAGGTATTGTTACAGGATAAAAGTAATTCTTCTTTAAGCCTTCATATTCAGTTTTGGCCTATTACCTATGTAGAACCAACTAATATTTAGTTGCTACAAATGATTTTATTTTGTACTCTAATATCTTTCCTGTAATAGGCTCCGTAAAGCTTTTGACCTACTCGAATTTGTAAGTGCGAATATTAGACGATTTTCTTCACATTATTGCTGCAATTGGATTTTATTTTCGCAATGGGTAATATATCTACTTCCCCGATATAAGGAACATAACTACTTCTATGGTTAGTCTCGTTTATTCTAGATGTGATGGTAGGATGCCGATATTGGAGGAACAAGCAAGCGAATCGGGAACAAAGAGCCTTGTTGGTCAGACAAGTAAGATGGAAGCCAGTTAGATGAACCATGTTAGATGAACCTTGTTGTGTATTTTATCTAATGGTGTCAAACCATGTTGTTCATGATGTGGCGATGAACACTGTTGGTCATGGACATTAATTAGATGCATGGATTGTGAATCCTTGAATGTTTCAAAATGTTGCTCACATTGGAGTTGATTCAACTGTTTTGATCAAGATATATACAATGCGAAGTACATAGGTCTCAACTTTGTTGAGATTATCAACTAGTGGAGGCAACTAGCTAGTTCAGATTATCAAGTAGTTCGGAATGTTCTAGCGGAATGTTCTACAGTAAACTTGTTCTAAATTATCAAGTAGTTTGGATTATCACCTAGTTTAACTTTAAATTATCAAGTAGTTTGGATTATCACCTAGTTTAGCTTTCAAGTTCTATGTGATGGTTTGTAGGAATTTAAGTGTTTAAATTATCTTTACCAGATGTTTATGTCTGTTGTTTACACATAATTTGTTGTTTTTAACTTTTTTTGAATTTGTAACTAAGCACTTGAATTTGGTGTTGTTTCCATCTACAAAATTTGGGGCATTTGTGAAACTGCCCCAATAGGTATATAGCAATTGGGGCACTTCTTGAAACTGCCTCAATAAGTGTATACCAATTGGGGCACTTCTCCAAACTGCCCCAATAGGTGCCTATTGGGGCACTTGTCCAAACTACCCCAATAGGTGTATACCAATTGGGGCACTTCTCAAAACTGCCCCAATAGGTGTATACCTATTGGGGCACTTGTCCAAACTGCCCCAATAGGTGTATACCAATTGGGGCACTTCTCAAAACTGCCCTAATAGGTGTATACCTATTGGGGCACTTCTCAAAACTGCCCCAATAGGTATCACCTATTGGGGCACTTCTCAAAACTCGCCCCAATAGGTAGGGCATTAGAGGCATTTTGGCAAAAGTGCCTCTAAAAGGGGTATTTAGGGGCACTTTGAAAAGTGCCCCAGGGCAAAGTGCCCCTAAATCCCTACCGTGTAGTAGTGGCACCGAGTCCATGGCATCCGGCTCGAGGTCCGTGAGCACGGAGCGGGGCACGAACCGGCTCACCACTGCTCACTGCCGACATGGTCCTCCTGCAGATCCTCCGGGATCCCGTACTTGGGTTTTTTTAAGACAGATGATTTGGAGGTTCTATGGGTTGGAATCTAAAGGTATAATTGTTGCATCCCCATGGGGCTCTCCTGGCCTATCCACGATAGGAAACCTGGCACGCACGGGCTGGCCGCTGGCCTCATTTGCCTCCACTGAATGGGCCACGTGTCACGATTTGATTGGCTTAGCTGAGGGGAAAATGAGACAAAACTAGCACCCGGTCAAACCCTAGGCCCATTCACGAGCGCATCCTCCCTCAGATCCAGCCGCCACCCACGTTCTTCTTCGTGCAGCACAGCCGCCACCGCGCCTCTCTCCACCTCTCCCTCCTCCCCTCCTCTCTAATCATCCCTAATCATTCTTGCTCCGTGCAGGGTTGGGGTTGGGGGCCTCGCGTGGAGTCGCTCGCTGCCGCGCAGGGAGGCCTCACCGCCGTTTCGGCCCGGTGTCCCATAGCTCAGTCTCCAACGGGCGCAAAGAGGAGGAGGCCACCGCGGCTGGTGGGGAGGCCGCCGTCAACGAGGACGACGACGAGGCACGCGGAGAGGACGCCGCCACGCCGTCGACGAGTGCATGAAGGAGGGAGGGATGCCCCAGCGCGCCTCCATCGCTGCTTGTGCTGCTTCCTCCTCTACACGGCCTTGAGCCCCGGCGGCGTGCTGCCTCTGCCCCGCTTCCTCTGCACAGCCTCGCATGAGACAGCGCCGATGACAACATCAACCAGGTTCTCCCCCTTTTCTGGTGGGCTCCGCTTGTTCTTGACAAATTACATGTGTTATTTTGTTAATCCAGGGGATGCCTTTGTGTATAAACCAGATCTTCAAAAGCATATGGACAATCGTTACAATCCCGTAAGGCAGCAGCTAGAAGTGGAGGTCAACTTGACTGCAACCAAAAGCCAAAGCCATCATTACAAGAATTAGGTGTTGATTTCAACTTCAGCATCACTTTTGTATATTTATAAATTGCAGTATTGTGAGCATAATTTCCATGTGATCATATCCTTTTATTTGATTATGTTATGCAGCTCAAGAAGGTGATTGCATATCATGAGGTTCCAAGGATATTTGGTTCGCAATTCTTCAGGTTTGAGGACTTGAGGTCCTGCTGGTTGTCACTGAAGCCAAATTGCCGAAGCAGCATGTTGTGCCCAGGTCCATGTTGTAGGTGAGGTTTGTCAACTATAAACAAATAGAACATGTGTTTTGCGAGTACATGTCCTCTCAATTTACAACTAGCTTGCGGCGACTGCTGACGGGGACCGTTGTAGTTGCGGAAGGCATGCATTTTATCTCCTCCCAAATTCTGTTGCCCCATTTCTCGTGCTCCATAATTTTTGGGGGAAAACAGGCACTGCATAATTTTTGCATTTACTTAATTAAGTTATTCCCACATCAATCTTGGTGGCTGATAATTATGTATATTTACTAAAGGAACTGCTCCAGTAGGCTTTCTGAAGATTAAAAAATAGTCATAACCATTTCTTTGTCCTTCAAAAATGAAAAGTGGTACTTTTTCTTTGCTCGCGGGCATGTATTGTGCGACGCTAGGAAGTTAAATATTGCCCGTTAAAATTTGGTGGACATTAGCAAAGTAGAACCTCTGTTCTGACTGACACCATGGAAACCATTGGATAGTAGAATTAGCTATGATTTGTTACAGAAACAACATAAAATTTACATACTGTTTGCTTCCTTCCTGGACTTCGTCTCTCACATTCTTCCCTTTGTCCATTTATTTTCTAAGTATTCAGCTTCTGTGAGATATTCTCATCACTATTGCATGCAAACCAGACTGTACTTCAACAATACTACATAGCACAAACTAGGATGCTTATAGTTACTTCCGTTTCCTACTGCAATTCATTTTAGTTACTGGCCAGTAAGCAAGTACACGTCATATTTACAGGCGAAGACATCAAATGTACAGATAATAAAACATCACTGGTGGAACCGGAGTCCAGACACTGGCATTATGCTTGTTTGTTGCACAAGTCTCATGGTTTGTGGAACTATTTTTTTCAGATTCCTTCCAGTGTCTCCTGTCTCGACTCCTTTCAGGTACATGTCTGTTCCTCTCTTCCCCTTTAGTGCTTAGCTATTTAAGGTGACAGTATTAAATATTAGTTTGGCTAGGAATCACTGCATAATTTGTTTGGATGCAGCTCTTACTTTTCATTTGATTTAGATTTACCTTTCAGTTATGTGTGTTTTTCCTAGGTCGTGGAAGCTTTTTAACCTATTAGTTTCCTTCTGTTTTAATTTCCTTGATTCTTCATTCCCTACAAGTACTTGATGTTGTGGCATCATAAAATAACAAATGTCATGAATTCTCACACGGTAGTTCAGGGGCTTGTGGAGATACTACCGACATGTGGTTAAAATATATTTTAATAGCGAATTCCTCTTGGTGTCTCGCTAATATGAGATGGCTTAACTTTCTAAAAGGCAAAAGGGAAAAAAGTTTCTATTTATGTATTTGAAGGGCAGTTTTTAGGAAACGATAGCTTATTAATCCAATTTGAATTATCCAAATGCTCTATGTATCTTTAGTTCACATGGTCATAGGCTTTATATTTGTTTGCTGCTCTCAGCTGGGTTTTATATCAAGCTAATACAACTGATGTATCATTTTCAGAGAAGAGGAGAGTTGTGATGAGATTTTTAAAAATTGTCTGTCACCATGTGCAGATGAAAATAATTTTTATATACCAAATTCTTATGGTTACCTTTTCAAGTATTCCTATTCTTTACCATCACACTATTGCATTCCTGATGCTACATATAGCTTAAATTCATGCCCATGTTCTTCCTGCAGGTGCTGATTCTATCAACCAGTGTGTGGTGTCCTGTCGATTTAGCTTATTATTTGATGGAGCTAAGCCTCCTGTGCCCCCTCTTCATCTTGCACAACGCCTCATAGGTGTCTTCCAATTTTATGATACAGAAATGAATTGAATATGAAGCTTCTTGTGGATGGCCTTCTCAATCCTTTAACGTATGCAACTGTGTTTGAATATCATTGGGTCAAGTGAGTTTTTTGTGTCATTGATTCTTATGCAGTTTTTCTGGATGTCATCACTCTTTATTTGGTGTATGCAATGCAACTATTGCATTCCTGATGCTACATATAGCTTAAATTCATGCCCATGTTCTTCCTACAGGTGCTGATTCTATCAACCAGTGTGTGGTGTCCTCTCGATTTAGCTTATTATTTGATCGAGCTAAGCCTCCTCTGCCCCCTCTTCATCTTGCACAACGCCTCATAGGTGTCTTCCAATTTTATGATACATAAATGAATTGAATATGAAGCTTCTGGTGGATGGCCTTCTCAATCGTTTAACGTATGCAACTGTGTTTGAATATCATCGGGTCAAGTGAGTTTTTTGTGTCATTGATTTTTATGCAGTTCTTCTGGATGTCATCACTCTTTATTTGGTGTATGCAATGCAATGTTTACATGATTAATTATGTCAGGAAATATGCATTTGATCCTTGTCTGATGCATCCGATCTCTAAAACATTCTGTTGTGTAGAAACTATGATACATCAGTATAGTTCTAAATTGCACCATTACTATTTGTAATACACATGGTTACATATTGTGGTTATATATATTTAACAGATGAATAAAGTTTTTTCCTTCACACAAAGGCACGTAACCTTTAGGAAACCTAAGATTTTTATCCTAGGTTCGCTGCTCTTTCAGGGTTAAACTTCACAAGGCTTAACTAGCAAAGTTAGGTTTGTTTTTTCTTCACCTATATGTGTCCCCTATTTTCGTTTTCTAAACTACTTAACAATAATAATCCTTGCATGGTATTTCTGAAATTCATTAATATAAGTCTACAACCACACCTTGCATGGTACAAACAATCAGATAAAAACTATACCCGTGCGATTTGTTTGTGACCCCTGGGATGGAGAGGACCACCCCTTTAATTGTGAAAGGGAACCTGATGCTTTCGGCCTCAACAACGAGGGTTACTGGCCTGGGATTTAAGCAATCCTTTCTCATTTCCTGAGAGACAAGAATATATATGTGGGGATACACTGCAGTATGCAAATGCGTCGTACGGCAGATTAAATATCGCGCAGCCAATGATACTATCCATCACTTCTTTTTATTTCGACCTTTCCTTCTTCACCATGCAGATATGTTAATGTGGAGAAGAAAGGTGAGATTTCTTAATCAGTCAATGGCCTCTCTGCACATATCCTTTCTTCGTATATAAGAATCTGTAAGCTTTGTTAATTTTTGGAAAAAAACTTTTAAGGTAGCTCTATAGCTTCTTGTCTTTGGTTTTCTCCAAAGCTTCCAGTCCCATATCCCTAGCTTATATCAAATTGTTTTGTTTGTTGGAGCTGTTTAGTTTGAACAAATTCCCTTAATTATGCAGGATAACTAGCCCAAAGTTTTTGGATCCCAGCTTAAAATTGTGGTACCTGCGTGATGCATCGATAACTTCTGCAAGGTAATAAATATAGTGGTACCCTTTGTTGTTTAATTCTAGGAATTGTTCTATTTGATATGCACTGCCTGCAATTTCTGAATTTTTTAAATATCAGTCTGCAACCACACCTTGCATGGTACAAACAATCAGATAAATGCATAAACTATACCTGTGGGATTTGCTTGTGACCCCTGGAATGGAGAGGGCCACCCCTTTTATTTTGAAAGGGAACCTGATGCTTTCAGCCTCAACAATGAGGGTTACTGGTTTGGGATTTAAGCAATCCTTTCTCATTTCCTAAGAGACAAGAATATATGTATGGGGATACACTGCAGTACGCAAATGCGTCGTACGGCAGATGGAAATGTTGCTCTTGATCGGAGATGCATTATGATGTTACTGTTACTGAGCATGATCAGGATGTAGTTCCATACTTCCATCCTTCATGCGTGCTATATGTGATGCAAATGCCATTACTTTATTATTATGCACTAACTTGGCACAGTTCTGCGCTTAATCATGTCATCACTTTAATCCGTTCATTTGGACCAGAGAAAGTTGCTATGCTTGGTGCTTCAAATTTTGCAGAAGTTTTTTTCAGCAAGTCAGCGTGTTTTTGATTCCTGTAGGATTAGACAAAGCCATAACTACCTGACAAAACATTTTCTTGCGATTAATTTGTTCATGGAGAGGTGGCTCAATGCATTTTTAGTTAATTCTCCTGCAAACTCATATTGGTGCATTAGTATCTTATTGTAATATGATCAGTCAACTATTTCTTGGGTATATATACCGGTAGCATTAGTGCTTGTTATCTCATTCCAGTCACTTGCATTCCAGCGGTTTGAAAAGACCAGAATAAGGATTTTAATAATGTGCTTGCTTACTATCCACACATGCAGGTATAATAAAAATTGGAGTTTATGGCTCAGTTTAGCTGATGGCCTTGATGGAGCTTTGCTGATGGTCTTGATTAATAACTGAGTGGCTGCTCAGTGATGATTTATGACTCATATTTTTGTGCCCTTGCTGCAAAAAGTAGAAAAGGTAAACTTCCCGGTATCATGCCTTTTGGTTAGTATGGTTTAGTTCCATAATGATAATTGGTTGTGTTCAACTGCAGCATCTTTTCCCCTCGCCTGAAAAATTGATAAAGGCACATTATTTGGGTGACCATGCAATCCAGCAATTGAAGCCACTCTTTGCCTCATCTATGAGAAGCACCAGAAACCATACATGGAGGTCAGTTATCCTGAACGCCACTTTTTTTAAAATGCATCATGACCGAAGTTTTGTCTTTCTGCTTTCGCATGCTACTGCCTTCATGATTTAATCCGAAGATGTGAGGCCTCAGTCCTTTTGCGCATTTTATTTACATATTTTTCAATGCATTCTAGATGGTGAAATTGTTCATGCTTATTCCCTCTTCTCCAAGTTATGCTTTGGCATGGTACTTCCTTGATGGCATCATCTCAAGATGAGAGGTCTTGGTCGTTATCATGCATTGCTTCATATTTTATGAAACTGGTTCTGGTTGTTCCTATTTATCAATGCTTCTAGGTACAGATAATGGTGGACATTTGATCGTCATGTTGGGAAACTGATTCTGGTTGTTCCTATTGTTCATGATGCCTGAGCTCTCTATTTTCCCCCTCTCCTATTAAAATACTACTCAGTTTCTGGATTTCCAGTCACATTGCTTTTGTTAAATAATCTGCGTGTTGGGAAATTGATTCTGATATGTTTTCTTTTTGTCTTCAGAAACTTAAATGGGGCATTTGAGATTTCGGTGATATTTTGTGGAACTTTGATCACTCATGATTTCATTTCATTTCCTCTATACAAGAGCTCTATTTAATGTCTCCTGCAGCAAGTGACTGACAAAATAAGACAGTTTAGCAGGTTCTGGGATACTTTCAGAGGCGATGTATGCAAGCCCGGAGAAACGGATCCAAAATACAATCTTGACTTGGTTCTTATTCTAGCTGAC
The DNA here is from genome assembly GCF_022539505.1 of Lolium rigidum. Taxonomy (NCBI): domain Eukaryota; kingdom Viridiplantae; phylum Streptophyta; class Magnoliopsida; order Poales; family Poaceae; genus Lolium; species Lolium rigidum. Next base: position 61,577,000 of record NC_061508.1, read on the forward strand.
AAGGCTGCCTGTGACCTTCAACGATTCAAATCAACTAAGGAGATATAGAAAGCAAATAATTACATTTCATACACTTGAACTTCAACTCCACTGAAGATGATCAGTTCTCCGGAAGGAGTGCAAACGTGATGAGCTGCACCTATATTTGTTCTATGCATCAGTCGGTTACGTTCCGTGTTGTATTTCTTTGCATATAACTTCTACCCAGCGATGGAGTTGACGCATAACACAGCCCTGGTTTATTTCCCCATATAGAAAACTTATGTACCTAAAACATTATTTTATGGATATATGTTATGTTTCAGATTGGCTTGCCAATAGCTCCAACCAACTTTTGTTTGCCTGCCTTTGGTTCTACCGTAAAATTTACATGATTTTTTCTGATCCGCGTAAGTTTGTTAGTAAGCTTGGGTGAGTTAACACGTATTTATGGAAACCCTATTAGAATTATAATTATTATCTCTCATGGTATGTCTATAGAACATTTAAACTTTGTTCTCTTGATGTGTTTAATTTTAAATCAGTACAAAACGCATTATCATTTTTTGACCTTATTTCTATTATCGTTTTATAAAATGTAAATCGATGCAAATTTTATGGGATCGTGCGCCAAGGCGCACATCTAAATCTAGTAGAGAGAAGGGGGAGGGGGCGGGGGTAAGCGGGGCAGGGCCTCGCCGGAGTTGGGCGGGATCTTGGCCGGCGGCGCAGGTGGAGGAAGGGGAGGGAGGAGGCGGTAGGAGAGTGTAGGTCGTGGTGGGCTGGGAGTCTAGAGTGGATTTCGCCCCAGGCTCAACATATCTGTCTCCCGCGTGTGGGCTCAATTTTTGGTCCTCCACGCCCTACTGAGCATAACTTTAGATTTCATTGGGCGCGCAAACCAAATTTCAGCGCGGGATTACAGGAGGTGAGGTGAGCTGATATTTTGGAATGATTTTGGGCGTTGGATGGAGCTCTTCTAGATGGCTGTGATCATCTCTAGGAGGCTGATCTGTGGGTAGCAGTTTCATGGCTTCTAGCTATAGAGGAGTGTCCACATACCAAATCAAATGAGCCATATGGCTCCCGTATGTCATATGTGGTTAATGGGTCCCATGTGTTAGTGGAGAATTAAGCATAGTTATATGTATGGACACTTAAGCAAAAGTCCGCACATGTCACTTTGGTCCGTCTGTGATGTCATTAGATAGTTGTGTATTTGGACCTACCAGTTAAAATGTCAATGTATGAGTTCCACATGTCAGTTGTATATTTAAATCTATTTCTATTCAGACACATCGACATGATAAATAGACGAAATTGTTGAGGTGGCTGACAAGTCATTTTAAAGCATCGTCAGTGGGCAGTCATGACCATTCAAATTAGTCGTAATGGGCTAAGGATGATGTCCTAAGTTGTATCATTTTCTCTACGACCAATTCATGAGATCGAGTTAAGACCTTTCTGACTAGGATGGTCATAGAAAATTAGGCTTTGGACCCTCCGAAACGGCAAACGACCATTTGTTGCGAAAAGGTCGTAGAGTTATGACCAGTTTATTCTTGGTCACTGTGATAAGGTCACTAGTTAACACATTTTTTGTAGTGATCGCACACATCCTACATGTTAATACACATCTTATGTTTGTGCTCGTTATCTTAAATGCAGCTAAAAGAAATCCTCCAATGAGACCAAATAATCAGGGTTTCCTTGAAATGGTACGTAATGGTACCCAACTGACGAATTCTCGTGTAGAAATGTTGCTTGCACCCCAACATTCCCAGAAAAATAGTGGTAAGGAAGTAAACAAAGCATCTAAGCAACACAATATCGGCATCCAAGGCACACCAAGGCGATACATATCTGGGACTCTTATTACCTCAGAAGAATCTTCAGACCTCACCTGCTATCTTCAAAGCTAAGGTGCTAATTCGTCCTTTAAGCTCTGCTGTATCATATATGTTGTTTGATTGAATACGCAAACTAATTGTTTCCATGCTTGTTTTGATCAATCTGTATTGTGTTTCTTACAAGGATACGGAGATATGTACTGCCATCAACAACGAGAGGGCCGCTAAGCAGATGCCTCCAGATGGAACCATGATCCAGTCTCCTGCCCTGCCAGCTGCCAGTTGCATCAGCTCATCTCTAGCTCACGAGAAGCATCAGACCATCGCCGCTATCGTAAAAACTAAGGTGCTAGTTCGTCCATTCTGTCCTACCTATCATATATATGTTGCTTGATTTCAAATGCAAATTAATTTTGTAATGATTGCTTGTGCAATCCCTATTTTGTTTCTTACAAGGGGACGGAGAATCCTACTGCGAGCAACAATGAGAGGGATAAACCGATGCCTTCAGATGGAACCATGATAGCTCACGAGAATCATCAGAATTGCACCGCTATCTCAAAAACTAAGGTGCTAGTTCGTCCATCATGTCCTACCTATCATATATGTTGCTTGATTGCAAATGCAAATTAATTTCTGTAATGCTTGCTTGACCAATCCCTATTGTGTTTCTTACAAGTGGACGGAGAATCCTACTGCCACGAACAATGAGAGGGATAAACGGATGCCTTCAGATGGAACCATGATCCAGCCAAGAATGAACAGATCTTCTGGTCTGCCGGCTTTCAGTTCTACTAGCCTGTCTCCGCCCCACGAAGGAGATACATATTTTGAACCCTTATTTCAGGAGAAGCTTAAGACCTTACCCGCTACCTTGAAAGCTAAGGTTCTCGTTCGTCCATTATGTCTTGCCTTATCATGTATGTTGTTATACTTGGTTGATCAATCCATATCGTGCTTCTTACAAGGGGATGGAGAAACCTACTACCAGGAAGAATCAGAGGGCTGACCAAATGCCTTCAGATGCAACAGCAATCCAGCCAGGAACGGAAAGATTATCTCCTGTCCTGCCAGCTTCCACTTGTCCCAGCACGAGTCCCAGTAGAGAATTATCAATGGGAACACATGTTGAATGTGAAACAAGTAGTTCCAGAAGTGCCTCGCCAAAATATAAACGACGAAAAACGGATCTTAGCTCAACGCTATGCAGATCCTTGCGTCTAGTACACTCTTTTGCTTCAGGTAAGTTCTAATACGAATTGCTTACTTGCATTATGGTGAGCTGCACGATGGCCTTTTTGCTGACTTCTTCTTTCTAGGCTGTAGCAGAGTTAATGATTCTACTGCACATATACTTATGGATATTGAATTCTCTGGTAGTTCAACTCAGGTTGAACATGCGGCTGAAGGCATGTTTCATGTATTTCTTTGTCTGTTTCCTCCAGGATTAAGACCTTTATACTGTGATATACTAAGTAGTGGTATTTTATATGTTGATCCAGACGTCGAAGGAGATGATGTTCTGGAAATTGTAGAGAAAGAGGGAAAAGGACCCAGCAGGTTGTCGGAATCTCCGGATGCCACACTTATTGTCGTCATTCCAAAAGGGAAGACCAGGCCCGTGCCAACTCAAATTGCTGCAAACATTGCGACTTAATGCAACAAGGCAGTCAGGAAATTTGTGCATGTTCGTTCGCATTGGAGTAAGTACAAGGGGGGCGCTGGGTTTCTCTGTAACTATTACAGTAAAGTTGCGGTAAGTGCGGCCTTTGCACCACCTGTAATCTTTATTTGAAGCTGCTAATTTTGGGAGTCTATCATTCGTTTATCCATGCTCTTTCATGTCACTAGGAAAGTGGTAAGATGGACATAAAATTCCCACCAGTGAAAAATTATTGTACAAACCTTCTTCAGAAAGGCCTTCGGCAATGTCGGTACCTCCTTAAAAAGAAGTACTTTGACACAGATCCAAATGACGTGCCAAAATAAAGTCCAGTTCCATCGATGAATAACGATGAGTGGAGCGCTAGCAGACCACTAGAGGCATCCCAAAACGGTGGTCAGTTCCTTTATGAACTCAAAGTTTTTGCCTTATACATTGTAATGTACTTAGTTACTAATTCTACAATTCCTGCAGAAGATATGTGATGCCAACAAAAAAATTCGTTCTAAGGTTCAATACCATCAATCAACTGGGTCATGAAGCTACGAAGTGCACTTCCAAAATTTGGTAACAAGTGATGGATGTTTATAGTTTTGGTGGTCATTTTGATTTTTATTTTGCTCAGTGCATGTGCTCATTTATATGATCGTTCTGTGTTATTGCATCGAGTTCTTGGTTTAATACTGTGATGTACATGTTTCCATTAAACTAAACTCCTGTTTTAATTGGTACCTATTTGTATGAACTTTCGTTCGCATCATTGCTTCCCTGCAAATCTGTATGTTATATCTACATGCTCGATGCTTTGAAGTGTACCACTCTTGATGGTTATCTACATGAGAAACAAGAATTATATGAAACTTTGTGACCAGATCCCCATAGAACCTGTAAGCTAGCTTCATGTATGTGTTTGATTTCAGGGAGACAAGTACAAGGGTAAAGAACCCACTCCTCTAGATATATTCAAGGAATGCCACTTCAGCCGGAAAATGGCTTCTCCTCCACTGTAAAAGATGCAATCGTAAGTCAACTTTCATAGGGTAACCTTTTATAAGTTGTTGTATCTTAGTGTATGTGGTAACCTGTTTGCTTCATTGCAAATGAAGGCTGAGATGGAAAAGCAGCTAGCTATACCTACGGTAGATGGAGGACGCAAGACTGAGATCCAGGTTTTATCTGAGGTCCTGTCAAAAAATACAGCAAAACCTGGCTTTCTTCGGAATGTGGGACTTATTATTCCTTTTGGATCGAAAATAAGGAATCGGTCGTGAACTGGAGAGAGAGAAGAGGGGTAGTGCAAAGCTACAAGATGTTGTTAAGAACCAACATGATCAAATGGTTGAGCTGACCAGCCACGTACAAGAAGCAGAAAAAAAGCGGGCAGACATGGAAGGAACAATTGATACATTGACTAAAATTATACGGCAACAAAGCTAGAGATCAGAAACGTGTTGATCTAGTGGTGCCATGGTCATGAATTGAACTGTTATATTTTCCCTGGTTTCAGATAACTGTTATTTCGATTTACGGACTGGCGCTGCCATGGTCCACCACAATAGGTAGTTTTAGACAGTGCCAATGGTGCTTTATGATTAAATTATTTGCCTGTAATTATACCTGTAATTATGTCATGTAATATGTCGTTTGTAATTTTTTTTTTGACGACTAGGCCGTAATGGTGTCATGTAAAGCCCACTGGGCCGTTGTCGGATGCATTGAAACAAATTTAGCCCGGTACTTTTTATCTGGGCCTTAACAGGCGCTATATGTCTAGCCTGTACAAGCCCAGAATTGGGCCCGTAAATCATCGAATCCTTACTTGGGCCTCATTATAAGTGGACGCATGATGTTATAATGGGCCCAACAAGAAGAATAAAATAGGCCTTTTTTGGCGGCCTGTAGACAGCCCAATAATGACCAACAACACCATGGACTGCCTGTTATGGGCTGGCCTAACCTATGGCAGTAATGTCGTAACTTGGGCCTTGGAAATTATAGACCTTCCTTGGCGGCCTGTAGATGGCCCAACAAAAACCAACAACATCATGGGCCGCCTTTTATGGGCTGGCTTAACCTGTAGCAGTTAAGGCCATAACATGGATCTTCGAAATCATATCCAAGTTGGATCGATGGGCCATAGATGGCCCATTTGAGGTGTGCCACGTGGCACCTGCACATTCGACATGTGTCGCGTTGCGATACGACCACGTGGATGCACGTGTCAAAAGCCGGATGGACATCTCGTACGGTGCAGGTTGCAGCTATGAAACTTTTTATTGGTCCGCGTGGCTGCTATTTCAATGGGCCACATGTCTGCATTTTATTAGTCCACGCGCATGAAGCTGAGTCACGGTCTCCTCGCTAGACAACAAAAACGAGAGTCAACCGACCGGACTGACATGTTAATCATTGACCTGACAGTGACACAACGGTCGCTGGCAGAGGGGACAAGTGCTATGATGGATATGGCCGTCACGACGGACCGGGCCGGGTGGGCTTCGGGATTGGGCTGTGCCGTCATGGATCTGTGACGCGCCTCCCTAACTTTCATCCGGGCCATCTGTGACGCGATATCTGCCACGGTCCTGCAAACCGTCAGTATGAGGCCTCCGTGACGGATTTTGCACATTCGCTGACGAACTAAAATCGTTATAGAAGACTCATATTTTACTAGTGACCCGAAGAATTGGCGGCCACCGAGTCCCTGATTTCCCAGATCACAGCTCTGCAAAATACCCAAGGGCGAGTGTTGTCGGGGGTGCAAATCATTGCACATTTTCTACGAATTCGAGTGCAGCCCATCTAGGATGGCACGAGTCCCCTCTGGCTATACTCTGGTGCTGGTGATGCTACTAGAATCTCCGAAGACCTCTCTGTGAAGGATTTGGAGAAACTAGTACGCCGCTTTACTTCACTCAGCAAAAATTCTCCAGTTCTTTCCTCCTGCCGTGTGGAACCATTTAGCAGTACCCATGCTCTTCCCACCGTGAGTACTTTTCTCGAGTTTTGTTGCTTTTACTTTTCTGGTGTATTTAATATTTCCACTATATTAACTCGCGGTTTCATTATGCAGGGTCATCAGGTTCTTTCTTCGCTTCCTCCCACTCCCGAAGGTGGAGATGTACCTAAGCGAGCGATCATCACTGATGACTCGCAAGAAACTTTTGTTCGCGACAGTGAACCCGCGGAATCTGAAAAGAGTGCGGGTTCATCTGATAGGATTTCATAGTCAGTTCATGCCTCTATCTCTTCCCAAAAAACTCTATTCCTCCTGCGGCTTCCCTAGAGAAACGCAAAAGGAAAAGGGGAGACGATGAAGAACCCTCTGGCACATCCAAACCATACGATCCTGCTGCGGTTATAAGCTCGTAAGTGTGCCTTTTATTTCAGTCGACTATTTTGACTTGACCTCTTTATACTTATATTTGAACTTTCCTTGTACTTTGTTGACATGGATGATGAGGAGCATCCAGGAGTCGATGTTTCCGAACCAGCAATTACGAGTACATCTCATACATAGGTCATCTCCGAGGATCCGAAATTTTCCCCGGAATCTTCGGATGTGCCACGCAGCCCTCGAGCATTGAAGAAAAAACCAAGGACAGGTGTTACTGGTAAGGATGTTATTGCCACCGGGAGTGTATCAACACCTCTCCTTGACGATGTAAGTTTTTCCTTAATTGCTTGATCATACTTTTTTTTACTCGAGGAATGCTAGCTTCTCAATGCTTTTATTTTATGTGTCGACAATTTTGCAGCATGTGATGGAGGAGATGATCGACATAGGTTCCCGATATATCGGGTTCCGCGACGAGGCCGACTCCTTGAGAAGTAAGTTCTATATTTTATATATTGCCTAACTATTCTTTGTTTTTTTTCTTATGCCGTGATCCCTTCTTTTATTCAGAAGCGTTGCATCTTGCTGAGAAGCGTGCCAACGAACTGGAGAGGGAACTCAGAGCTAGCGAGGAAGCTTGCGAAAAAGCTGAACAGGAAGCTGCGAGTGTTGGAGATCTTGGAGACAGACTCCATGCCGCTGAACATTCTTTGAGTGAAAAAGAAGAGAAGATTGCAAAACGAGAAGCCCACATTATTGTGCGTCTTGGTACGCAATCTTCTAGATTCTCAAGTAATGTTTCTTTTTTCCTTTCGCCACTATTTTGTTTGTTTATTTATACCAGCTTCACATTTATATTGACAAAAGTACCTCTTTCTTCAGCAGAAAAAACTGGTGAGATGTACACCAGGAACCAGGACTTGGAAGAAGACGCCCTCCTGGACACTCTCTCAATTCTAGAGATGAACTGCACTTTGGCACGCAATTGCTTGATGGCGGCACGGGTTGCATTTGAACGCATATTCCCGCATTTCTTCCCGAAGGCTGAATTGCTCGAAAAATTTGAACTTATCGCCAAATGCTTCACGGAGAAGGGTGACTCAGCTTTGGCGCACCGCCAATCAAGTATGAAAATTGGCATCGAAGGCACCATTTCTCTGGTGATAGCCAGCAGCGAAAAGGTCGACTAGGCCAAAGTTGCTGCTGTTCGGGGATTGAACAACGACAAATGAACTGCTTTGATAAAGGGCGCGAAGTCCTTCTCGAAGAAAATCATCTCCATCCTCGACCTCAAATCTACTGCTTCTGCCAGCACTGCTCAGACGGAGGTCAAGTAGACAATCTTGTACTCCTTCATTTGTAAATATTTTTCCTTTTGTTGACCCCGATTATCTTGTAAGCGCCTTATGGGCTGCATCTTTTGAACTCCTTATTGTAATATACCATCACTATTAATGAAAAAGTTCACTTTGCTAGATGATTGATGTCAAGTGTATTTTACTTTCCAGTTAGTTTTTGACAACTATACCGAGATTGGATGTTCTGATGCATCTCATGCTGCATCGCAACCAGCCAAAATTCCAAAACATATCTCCTCAGATGCATCCTCGATACCTGACTCGACGAAACGGGAGATGGAAGAACTGTGACAAGAACTCCAGTTGCTCAAAAACAAACTATGACTGCTTTGGACCAAGCGCGGAAATCATCGGATCATGAGCAAACTGCTCTTCTTCAAGCGCAAGAGTCCCTGAAATCTGAAGAACATGTGATTTGATAGTCTCACACGCCTTGCCAAAAAAAATTATTGATTTCTGGGCAGATGAAGCACACTATCGTCGTATTGTTCAATGCTAAGATCGTGCTACCCAGACTCGAGAGTTTCTTGACTTCTGCAACAACACACTGGGCATGGTAAATAATTCTATGTTTCCTCGTAATCCACAGCCCGAAAATCTTACTCGGCTGATTGGAGAAATTTAAAGATATGCGCAACATCCATAACTTCGTGAAAGCTCAAATGTTTGCTGGTGCCAACGTTGCTTTGATCTGTCTTAGGATTTATTACCCGAAGATGGACCTGGACGAAGTCGTGCAGGGTGTTCTTTTGAAGAGCTCGAAGAAAAGGATAAAACTTGACCGACATATCGCGGCTGTTTTAGATGTTGCGGAAAAAAATGATTGATAAGCTGCTTGAAGTCGATACTTCCTTCTTCAAAGAGTTCCTATATGACAACTCCACACAATAGATGCTTGCAGCCAAACAGAATATAGATAAATGGTTAGAAAAACTCTTTTATATTGATTACTGCGTGAGGTTTGAACCAAGACGCAACGTTGTAAATATGTATTTGTTGTGTAGTCTGTTGCTTCAGCATTAGATCACATATTGTATGAACACTTTTTTTGATATATACTATATTTTCGTGTTGTGTTTATAATTTTGCGAGACGTTTATGACGCCAAAGCAAATTTGTGACGATCAACTCTTTTGAACAGTAACTTTCCTCCCAGCCCCCGAGTATTGGCGTGGGGAAGGTTGTTTATTATTTGAATTCACGAGGCTTATTTTAAGCCAAGGCGAAAATGTGATTTTCGTCGAGTTAGGTTTATTGAATTTTGCGGGTCTAGACCCCCGAGCCTGAACTTTGCGACAAGAAATAATAATTCTCGATACCATTATCTTTATTCAACCATGCTATATTTCAGTCAAGCAAGTCCGCCTCATTAAAAACCTTTCACTCTCACTCGGTACCCTGAAAGGAAAAGATTGCTTCTGAAAACTTGCTAGATGTTCAAGTACATTGTATGTTTACATGGTGTTCCCAAGTCTTGACTGCTGCTTCCTACACGTAGAAACTTCGCAGCTGTGCACCGTTCTACGGGTTCCCCTCGTCTTTGCCTGTCTTCTTGTCTTTTAGTCGATACGCTCCTCCTGGGATAATCTCTGATGATGTATGGCCCCAACCATGGAGACTCCAGTTTTTCATGGCCATCTTGCTTGAGTCGAAGAACTAAATCTCCGGCTTCAAAGGATCAAGGTCGCAATCGGCGACTGTGGTAATTCTTGAGGTTCTGCTGATATGCGCTTACTCTGGATAACACGACGTCTCTTCCTTCATCGACTGCGTCAACGTCATCTTCGAGTGCCCTTTGTGAGGCCTCTTCTTCGTTTTTCACAACTGAAGGAGATTGTGTTCTATTTCTATTGGAAGTACAGCTTCAGCACCATGAACCAAGAAGAAAGGAGTTTCTTGAGTTGCTGCGTTTGGTGTTGTTCACAAGCTCCATAACACGGAGGGTAACTCGTCGACAAAGCATGACTTGCTTTTTCGAGTGGCGCTAGCAGGCGCTTCTTGATGCCATTGCATATGAGGCCGTTTGCTTTTTTAACTTGGCTATTGGTTTGTGGATGTGTCACAGACGCAAACTGCAATTTAATGCCCACACCTTCGCAATAGTCCTTGAACTCTAGGGAGTCCTTGTCGCTTCCCCACTTTATAGCACCCATTCTTTCAGGTTGAGACAACGATTGTGTTCACGCAGCTGTCACGATCAAGCGGCGGGTTCCTTGCTAGATCTCATCTGATCACATATCTTGTGTATGTCCGGCTTAACAGACGTGCCTAGTACATCAACTATAGATACATGAGAAGTTGCGGTAGTCGCGGTCGTGACAGGGTAGGTGGAGATCTTAGCGCAATAGAAATACATGCCAGCGAGAGGGGCTGAGGCGGCGGTGGCGGAGTTCCCCATCGAGAAATCGACGGTGACACCCAGCCAACGAGGTCGACTCGCGGAATAGAAGGTAATGAATTAATTTTTTTTTTGGAGATGTGTCACATATAAGATTAACGTGTTGGGCTTATATTGGGTCAGGCCCAACTACAACCTTTTTCTAGTGTGGTGCCAAAACTGGCACCGGTAATACCGGTCAGGTTTTTGACACTAGTATGAAATCATGTGGATCTTTGGATTTGGGATGGTGACCCTCCAGGATTCATCAAACCGTTTGTTTTGAGTCAGATACTATAATTCAGTGGGAGGGAGATCCACCTAATCATGTGTTAGTAGATGCTCTTAATGTTGTAGCTCTTTTGAGCAATGATGTAAACGAACATTGATTTCAGCAGCAAGTTTTAGACGCACTCTTTTCCTTACCAGGGTACCGAAGGAGACTGGAAGGTTTTTAATGAGGCGGCTTGCTAGCTTTGGATAGATAAAAATAAAGGGCTATATTTTTTATTTGAGGGTACCATAAAACTCCTGTTAAAAGAAAAAGGGAAAAAAAGCAGAGGACATAAAAACATGTGTGAAGTAGCTAGGCAGTTGAACGACGAGCACCAACGCCCTGCATGGCTGCATGCATGCATGCCGGGCGGTTGCACCCGCGATCACACAAGTCCCTCCCTACCGCCCAGTTTTCCTCTCCGTTTTCCCCACCCCTTCTCCTCCTGATCCCCACGCTCCTCCCTTTCGAAGAAGAAACAAAATTTCCTCCACCTCCACGACACCCTCTCGATCAAAGCGGCAGCAATGCCGTAGCTAGGTATATACCTGGACCGAATGCTTGGGGATGTCCAAACCATGATCGATGTCTCCTGCCCTTAGACGCCAGATTACATAAACCGCGAGGACGAGAGAGGTAAGATCCTTCTCTGATTTTTGCAATTTTGTCTGCATAATGCTTGGGCGCTTCTCTGATTTGGCATTTCCTACTCTTTCCAGGAGTGCATCATGTCCAACATCTTCGGCAAGAAAGGCAAGAGTTTCAGCGGTTCAGGTTATTTTCTTCTGCACCGATTCGGATTCATTTTTCTTTTCATTCTAACCTACCACTTTGCAACATTTCTTTGCATACAAGGCAAGGAACATTCATTCGGGTTAATTGGAAAGACGAAACTGACGAGCTGTTCTGTTTTCCTGCACCCATTTGGGGTTCCAGATTCACCGCATCGAAGCGCCGCACGCGTACGGTTCAAGAGCGCGAGCCTGAATTGCGTCGACTCGCCCAAAAAGCAGAACGACGATACCTGCAAATACAGGTTACCGAACTGACATTTCTCTGTTTGCTGATCTCATCAATGTTGTGAATTTATCTTTGCTAGTAGTTAAACTGATAGCTCTCAGCCTGTTGTTCTGAATTCTGATCTCTGAATATTTCTCCAGCGTCGCTGACTAGTTCTCTATTCAAGATTGTGAAATTTACATTGCTATTACTGCACGCACGCAGGGTGTTCGTTGCTACGTGGAACGTGGGCGGGAAGACTCCGAACGATGGCCTTAACCTGCAGGACTTTCTGCAGGTGGACGAGTCCTCCGACATATATGTCTTGGGGTAACGCGCTGACGCTTCTCGTCCATGTGTGTTAATGGTGTGCAATGCCATGTACGATCGCTTTGCTGTGTCCCATTCCATGGCACGGTATTCTGACGCTACATGTAGTGTAGGTTCCAGGAGATCGTTCCCCTGACAGCCGGTAATGTGCTTGTCCTGGAGGACAACGAGCCGGCGGCGAGGTGGCTGGCCCTCATCCACCAGGCGCTGAACAATCCGCAAGAGCAGTCGGACAGCGACGAGCCGCCGCTTGCCGCGTCATCGGACCCTAGCACGGCCGACGCGGGCCGGCAGACTCGTCGTCGCGACTCCATGGCCACCAGGTCCTCGAGCGGCAACCTCTTCTTCCAGACGCCGTCGCTCAAGGTCCTCAGCAACAGCTACCGCGTCGACAGCGCGCTCGTCAAGACCTGCAACTGTTCCGCCGAGACCTCTACCCAACGCCGCCGCGCCGCCGAGGCGCGTGACTCCGTCTACCGCGCCGAGACGCCCTCTACCAGCACTCCCACCGGCGAGGCCTCTTCGTCGACAGCCACCAGCCCCTGGGACGAAGACTCCGCCGGCACCGCCGCTGCCACGCCGGCCCAGGGCGAGCCGACGGACGACGGCGGCGGGATGAGCTACTGCCTGATCGCGAGCAAGCAGATGGTGGGGCTATTCCTGTCGGTGTGGGTAAAGAGGGAGCTGGTGGAGCACGTCGGCCACCTCCGGGTGGACTGCGTCGGCAGGGGCATCATGCGGTGGCTGGGCAACAAGGGGTGCATCGCGATGAGCATGACGCTGCACCACACCAGCCTCTGCTTCGTGTGCAGCCACCTGGCCTCCGGCGAGAAGGAGGGCGACGAGGTCAGGCGGAACGCCGACGTCGCCGAGATCCTCAAGAGTGCGCACTTTCCCCGTGCCTGCAAGCCCCCGTCCGCCGCGCACCGCGTCCTCCCCGAGCGAATAATCGACCACGAGTACGCGCGCACGTTAATCTTTCTCTTGTTCAGTTTCCTTGCCCCAGTTTTACTTTTATGTGAACTAACATTCTTGGGTTGGTGTGAAATTCAAGCAGCAAGATGATATGGCTCGGCGACCTGAACTACCGAGTCTCACTCAGCTACGACGAGACGAGAACGTTGCTGGAGGACAACGACTGGGACGCTCTCCTGTTGAAAGATCAGGTATGACACTGTCTGAACTGCAAAATAAAATTTCAGACACTGAGGAACACCAGATTGACATGGTTTGGTACTTTGGTTGCAGCTGATGATCGAGCGGGAGGCAGGAAGGGTGTTTGTGGGCTGGAAGGAGGGCAAGATCTGCTTCGCGCCGACGTACAAGTACACGCACAACTCCGACGCGTACGCCGGCGAGACGGTTAAGTCCAAGAAGAAGCGGCGAACGCCTGCATGGTATGGCACACATACACATTTCTGAAAGTTGCGAGTGCCAGGTAAAAGTTAAGTTACTGATGACTGCTTGCCAGCGTAGGTGTGACCGGATACTGTGGCACGGCGACGGCGTCGAGCAGCTGCAGTACCTGCGGGGCGAGTCGAGGTTCTCCGACCACCGGCCGGTCTGCGGCGTGTTCGCCGTCGAGGTGGATGCGGGCGTCGAGGGCGGCGGCAAGATGAGGACCTGCCACTCGCTCGCCGCGCGGATCGGCTGTGACAAGACGGCGTCCCCGCAGACGCACGGCAGCTCCGTTGAGCCATCGTCGTAGCTGCGTCCTGTAATCGTATCATGTATGTAGGGAGCTTAATTACTAAGGATCAGAGAAGATTGTAGCGACCAACCATTGATCTGTCAGGCTAATGTCTGCTACTAACCGAAGCGATCTGTCAGGCCAAAAACGTAAAAGGTTTGGGTGCAACTGGAGATCAGTCAGCTGAAACTTAATAGTACTACGAAGTCTCAGTTCGCTGACGTCGGCTGCTGATTAAGCCATCGTGCAAGGGGGATGCTGTTTGCTGACCTGGTCGGCACGGACCAGGCGCCGCACACCCCTAGTTGGTGGTTTGGGCCGGCCCAACATTTTGTTACACTTTTTCTTTATTCTTTTGTCTTTTCCTTTTCTTTTCTTTTCTTTTCTGTCTTTTCTTTTTTACGTTTTTAAAAGCTAAAATGTTTTTAAATCCAAAGTTTTAACATTGAAAAAACATTATTTTCAGAAATTTAATATTATTTTACATATGAGATTTTTTAGAATTTGAACATTTTTAAAATTTAAACAATTTTCAAATTTGATTTTTTTTTATAGTTTAAACAATTTTCAAATTTCAAAAAGTTTCATACATGTACAATTTTAGAGTTTGAATTTTATTATTATTTAACCAATTTATATATTTGAAAAATATTTTTTAATCTGAAAATTTTCCAAATATCTCTTTTAAAAATTTGATTTTAATATTTTTTGCAAAAAAAGTTTGTAAATTTTTTAAATTATTTTAGTTTGAAAAAAAAATTACAGTTAACAATTTTTAGTTTGGAAAATTTTGAAATAAACATTTTTTTATTTGAACAAATTTTAAATTGAAAGTTTTTAAGCTTGAACATTTTTCAAATTTGGACATTTTTTTTAATTTGAACATTTTCTAAATTTCAACATTTTTAGAATCTTTCTATTTTTCGAATCTGAAAAATAAAAGTAACAAAAAAGAAACAGAAAATAGAACAAAAGAAAAAGAAAAAAGAAAACAAAAACAGGAAAAAAGTAGAAAAGGAGAAACAAAAAGAAAAGAGAAAACGAATAAAGAGGAAGCCCGCACCTGACTGGGCCGGCCCGTACCGCTCGGAGGGTCTTTGCTTGTTGTTTAGACTAAAGAATCCCGGAGAATGACTCACTTCCAATTCATATAACTGGAAAGAATTTAGTTACAAAACGCAAGCATAAGTGGAAAAAAAATTATAGTTGCAACACATGTGATTTCGAAAAAACAATTCGAGTTGCAACTCCCGTGAAACTGAAAAATCTCGGTTGCAGCTCATGTGCAATTGGAAATATTATTCGTACCACCCACGTGCAGCAAGAAAAATATCCGTTAAATCTAAGTTGTAACGCATAATTAACAAAAAAAAAACTCTTAGTTGCAACTCATATGGAACTCGGAAAATCGATCCACATGCAACTGAAAAAATTCCAATTACAACCCACATGCAAATGAAAAGAATCTTTGTTGAGATCCACATGCAACTCGGAAAATCTCAAATACGATCCACATGCATGCAATAGAGAAGAATCTCACTTGCAACCCACATGCAACTCGAAAAAAAATGTACAAATTTTAAGATGAATATTTGTTAGTAAAAAGTCCATATTTGGCCCCTTAACTTTCACGGCAGTCCAAATGGAACCCTTAAGTTTCACAAGGTCCAGCTTTGGCCCATTATCTCGTTAACCCGTTCAACATTGATCCTTGCAGCTGTGAAACCTGGTTATCAGGAACCGATCATGCCATGTCACCGGCTTATTCTACCTAAAATGTCATTATATCTTTGATGTCTATTAGGAACATAATCAAACAGTTCCCTTAAAAAGGGAACGTGATCAAACATAAACCTGGGCCAGCTGGATTAGTGCGAATCAATCCTGTGCTCTCGAGTCAATTCGCGTAGCTTCTCTATCCTTTTCCTCTCGCTGGCAAGAACCCTAGCGGAGGCGAGACTGGTGGCGGGGCAGTGGTCGATTCAGTTGATGCAATCCACAACAGTATTCGGTGAGTTCCATAGCCAAGCAGCATTCTCGCTAGTTCAGTTGGGAATCGTCAATTCAGTTTTGTTGTCATGTTTTGTAGGATTCTAGAGATGGACGAGTTTGTTCTGGTGAGATTTCATTGGGGCGGTTCCTTTTTGAATGATGGAAAAGAGCTGACATATGTCGGTGGATCAATGGGGATCTCTTCAATTGAGGTTGATAATGAACTGTCGGAGATACGAGGTCATTTGCTTGATCATTTCCCTGATTATACTGAATTATATGTTGAATCTTCCAATCTTGTAAGTGCATTTAGCTATGCTTGAACTCTATACAACTGTCGTCGTGGTGAACGAGCAGATGCCATAGGATGGCTTAAGTTGGGGCCGAATGGACGTATGAGGATTCGGGGGAGGGTTTGCGATTAGACGGGAAGAACTTCCGGATGCTCTCCTCAAGAACACAACCAAAGGCAGGTATGCAAGAAGAGAGACAAGAGGAAGAACTCTTTACTAGATCGCTAGCTTCATTGATCTCAACATGGTTACAAGTTTCTCAGTACACGGATCTCTCTATGGTCTCGCTACGTGCCCGTGAAGAAGGGCTGCCCCCTCTCCTTATATAGGGGAGAGGGTGGCTTACACTGGAAGAAACCCTAATGGCATCTTTGACTAGACAAACTACTTTACAAAGCTACTTTAATCATGGCTGACACCGGAGTCCTCTTTAATCGGGGGCGCTGACGTCCTCCGGCTTCTTTGACCGTCACTCTTCTCTTTATCGTCAGCCCTTCGTCAAAAGCTACTTTGCTTAGCTCATCTTTGTCTTCTAGCTCTGGAGAGAATCTTTGACCAGTCCTACCGACAGGCTCTCCTTTCCGGTATCTTCTTTACCGGAT
>NC_061508.1:61593843-61669086 GCF_022539505.1 Lolium rigidum
CATAGCCCGGAGAGCCTACAAGCATGAACGCAACAGAGCTTGTGGAGCTGAAGAAGCAGTATAGATGATATGTTGGCCCAGGGTCTGATTAGACCAAGTGCATCCCCCCGGAGATCCCCCGTCTTGTTTGTAGACAAGAAGGATGGTGCAAATCGCTTATGTACCGACTATCGAAAGCTTAACGACGTCACCATCAAAAACAAATACCCCCTACCCAAGATAGAAGACTTGTTTGATCAACTCACCGGAGCCAAAGTTTTCTCCAAGATCGACCTTAGAACGGGATATCATCAACTGAAGATCCGAGCCACCGACATCCCAAAAACTGCCTTTACCACTAGATATGGGTTGTATGAGTACAACGTCATGTCGTTTGGACTAACCAATGCCCCCGCTTACTTCATGAATCTCATGAATAAGATCTTCATGAACTTTTTGGACAAGTTTGTCGTTGTCTTCATCGACGAAATTCTCGTATACTCCAAGTCCGAAGAGGAACATGAACAGCATTTGGAGATTGTCCTAGAAACCCTTAGACAAAGACAAGTTGTATGCCAAGTTTAGCAAGTGTGAGTTTTGGCTGGAAGAAGTTGGATTCCTGGGACACATCTTGTCTGTAGGAGGAATTGCCGTAGATCCCTCAAAGATAAAAACTTTTATGGAATGGAAAGCCCCCACCACCCAAACCGAGGTTCGCGCTTTTCTTGGATTAGCCGGATATTACCGCAGATTTGTAGAAGGTTTTTCGAGCATCGCTCGACCAATGACCCAACTGTTGAAGAAGGACAAGAAGTTCGAGTGGACCGATAAATGTGAAGAGAGCTTTCAACAGCTCAAGAGTAGACTGACCACCGCCCCAATCCTGATCATGCCTGATATCGCCAAGCCCTTTGACGTATATTGCGACGCCTCCAAGGTTGGTCTTGGATGTGTGCTTATGCAAGAAGGCAAGGTTGTATCCTACCTTTCCAGACAGCTCAAGCAACATGAACAAAACTACCCAACCCATGACCTCGAGCTTGCAGCTGTGGTCTTAGCCTTGAAAGTTTGGCGTCATTACCTCATGGGTAATCGATGCGAGATCTATTCCGACCACAAAAGCCTCAAATACATATTCACCCAGAAAGAGATAAACATGAGACAACGCCGATGGATCGAATTGATCAAAGATTACGACATGGAGATTCACTACCACCCCGGCAAGGCCAATGTGGTAGCGGATGCTTTGAGTAGACCGTCGTGTCGCTTGAACTCCATGCTCGCAACCGAACAGCCCAAATCCTTGCATCAAGAGTTTGAACAACTCAGACTTGAACTTGTTAGCGAAGGATTCCTAGCCAGCATAGAACCGCAACCCACCTTGGTTAGTCGATCAAGGAAGCCCGTAAGGACAACGCTAGCATCGACGGAATCAAGAAACAGATAGCCGCAGAAAAGCCCCCGGTTTCACCGTAGACGAAGCCGGAGTTCTTGGTACAAAGAACGTCTCGCGTACCATCTGACTCGACTTGAAATAGGTCATCCCGCAAGAAGCTCACGACACCCTTTACTCAATCCACCCGGAGGTACCAAGATGTACCAAGACCCGAAAGAACAATTTTGGTGGCACGGAATGAAGAGAGAGATCGGTAGCTATATCGCCAAATGTGACATCCGTCGAGAGTCAAGGCCGAACATCAACGACCCGCGGACCGTTACAGCTCCTCCGGATCCCGGAATGGAAATGGGACTCCGTAGGAATGGACTTTATCACCGGACTGCCCAAATCCAAAGAAAGGCAATGATTCCATATGGGTAGTTGTCGATAGATTGACCAAGGTCGCCCATTTCATCGCCGTCAAAACCACTTATCAAGGCCCAAAGTTAGCTGAACTATACATCTCCGTAATAGTCGCCTTGCACGGAACCCCAAATCGATAGTGTCGATAGAGGATCACAGCTCACCTCAAGGTTCCGCGCAAAGTGCACGAAGGACTAGGAACCCGTCCGAATTTCAGCACCGCCTATCACCCTCGTACCGACGGACAGACCGAGAGAGTAAACCGATGATCTGGAAGACATGCTTAGAGCATGCGTACTGAATACGGATCCAAGTGGGAAGATCGCCTACCTTACGCTAGAATTCTCTTACAACAATAGCTACCAAGCCAGCCTACAGATGGCCCCCTTTGAAGCCTTGTATGGAAGGAAATGCCGTACCTCCGAACTGGTCGGAAGCTCGGAGAAGCCAAGTTTTTGGCCCGGATGTTTTTCGTGAAGCCGAAGAGAAAGTACGCAAGATCCGAGAGTACCTCAAGACGATGCAATCTAGCATGTTAAGAGCTACACCGACAAGAGACGCCTGGGAGATGACCTTCGAGATCGGAGACTTTGTCTATCTCAAGGTATCCTCCCTTGAAGGGAATGCAAAGGTTTCAACTGAAAGGAAAGCTAGCACCCCGCTATGTCGGACCCTTCAAAGTCCTCGCCGCCGAGGGAAGTATCTTATCAACTCGGAGTTGCCTCGAAGAAATGTCGGTTGTGCACGACGTGTTTCACATCTCACTTCTTCCGAAAGTGCCTTGAAGTCCCGGAGAAGACCGAAGTATTCAAGAACATCGATCACCGATCAGGTGGATATCAACAAGGATCTCGACTTACCGCTGAAGTGCCGATTCGCATCTTGGAAGAAGCTTACCGAACCACCCGCACCCGAAGCATCAAGTTTCTGAAGATCCAATGGAGCAATCATACCGAGGATGAAGCCACATGGGAACGCGAAGACTTCATGAAGAAGGAGTACCCAGATCTCTTTAGTACCTAACTTTCTTTTCGATCTCGGGACGAGATCTTTTGTAAGGGGGAAGGGTTTGTAACACCCCAAATTTCAATAAAAAGAAAGTTAGAGAATTCCAGAAAACAAAATTTCAAACCAACAAAAACTTTTCTATTTGCATATAGTACCATGCATAGGACTTGTGCATTTGAGTGATATGCCATGATGATTGTTATTACTTGTTCTTGTTATGCTCAAAAACCTTAGTGTGATCATATGAAGCTCACCAACCAAATAAATCAAAGAGGAAGAAAGTCCATGAATTACAAAACCCTAAAAACCCTCACATATGCCCTATGGCATTTTTATAAATTTTGACCCTAGACCTATTTGGTCTTCACCATTAGCTGAATAATGTTCTTAAACACTTATCCCAACTTTTGGAATCAAGGTTTCACAATTCAAATGAAATTCAAAGACAATTCCCACTCACATATGATAATGGTCAAAACTGAAATTTATAGTCTGATCACCACTTTGAGCCCCTGCAATTCAATTTTCCCAAACCAATTCTTGCTAAATCCTTGCACCATTTCAAAGTCAACATCAAGATGAACAACTTTGATAAAGATCACCCTGCCAAATTCATCTTTGATCATTAGCTATGCTCATCCAAAGTTGCAACATTGCAACAAGTGGAACAATCTCACACTTGTCAATTTCTTGAAATTTTTGAATTCAAATTTTTCCACCACCACCTCAAATCACCTCTGGTCAAATACAACTTAATTCAACACTCACATTTCAAAAACATTCACCATTTGAATTATTTCAAATTTGGATATTTTTGGAATTTGCATCGGCACTATTTGCAACTATTGCAAATAGTGATTCTACACCTCTAATCTACCCCAACTCTAACCTACCTTGCCCCCCGGTTCCCTCTAACCGTAAATGGCACATAGTAACCCTAATGAGGAGTGGCTAGCCCACATGGACATGGCATGCCGGCCATGGCGCCACCATGCCGAGCCACCCCTCCTCTCCTTCACCTCCCTCAATGGCCCTGGTGCCCAAGCTCACCACCACGCCACCCTAGCGCCGCCTAGCACCACCCTGGTCGACGAGGACGACGACAACGCCCGGACGACGCGCGCCAGCACACGCCCTGGACGCCGCTCACGTCGCACGCATGCACGACGCGGACACTCCCAGTACACGCGCCGCGCCACCACCTCGCTCACTCCCTGGCCCTGCTCTCAACGCCTTGAGCACGCACTCGCCACCTGGAAGCCGCCAGACACGGCCAAGACCGCGACCCGTGCCCACCGCCGCCGGAGAAGGAGACCCTGCTCCGCCGCGGGCGCGATAGACACGGAAGCAACGCGACATAACCAGGCCCTCCCCGACCACGCTGTCGCCACCGTTCACCTCGCCTGGACACGTAGAGCATCCCTGCACCCTCGCCTAGCCCAACCGCTCGCCGGAATCGCCGCGAGCATGTCAACCTCGCCGCAGCCTCCACGGTCACTCGCGCGCCTATAAAAGGAGGCCTCGCCTCGTCGATTTCTTCACACCAGCCCGCCCTCACCTCTTCTCATTCGACCGCCCGAGCCACTCCGACCATCGACATCCGCCGCCGTAGCCACCCAATCACCACCTCACTGCCGACGGACGCCGCGGAAGCTCGCCGCCGATTGGACGCCATTCCAGGAGGAGCCGCCGGTGCCAGAGCTTCGTCATCTACTACATCTTCCCCGAGCACACTCGCCGACCACCGCGGGAGCCCTGGTTAGCCCGCTGACCCCCTAGCGCCGCCGTGCCCGTAACCCTTTCTCGCCGGAGAAGACGATGGCTCTGAGCCGTCGATCTGCTTTCTAATCCTACGCTCCACGTCGCCCCGTACCGATTCGGCGTTTAAACGTCGCTGACGAGTGGACCCTGATGCGTGTAGTTGACACGTCCGTTGGGAACCCCAAGAGGAAGGTGTGATGCGCACAGCGGCAAGTTTCCCTCAGTTAGAAACCAAGGTTTAATCGAACCAGTAGGAGTCAAGAAGCACGTTGAAGGTTGATGGCGGCGGGATGTAGTGCGGCGCAACACCGAGATTCCGGCGCCAACGTGGAACTCGCACAACACAACCAAAGTACTTTGCCCCAACGAAACAGTGAGGTTGTCAATCTCACCGACTTGCTGTAACAAAGGATTAACCGAATTGTGTGGAAGATGATTGTTTGCGAGAGAAAACGAGTAAAACAAGTATTGCATCAGATTTGTATTTCAAGTATTAAAAGAATGGACCGGGGTCCACAGTTCACTAGAGGTGTCTCTCCCATAAGATAAAAGCATGTTGGGTGAACAAATTACAGTCGGGCAATTGACAAATAGAGAGGGCATAACAATGCACATACATGGCATGATAAGTATAGTGAGATTTAATTGGGCATTACGACAAAGTACATAGACCGCCATCCAACCGCATCTATGCCTAAAAAGTCCACCTTCAGGGTTATCGTCCGAACCCCTTCCGAGTATTAAGTTGCAAAGCAACGAGACGGTTGCATTAAGTATGGTGCGTAATGTAATCAACAACTACATCCTCGGACATAGCGCCAATGTTTTATCCCTAGTGGCAACAAGACAACACAAACTTAGAACTTTCATCACTCGTCCTGGTGTCAATGCGGGCATGAACCCACTATCGAGCATAAATACTCCCTCTTGGAGTTAAAAGCAAAAACTTGGCCGGAGCCTCTACTAGTAACGGAGAGCATGCAAGATCATAAACAACACATATGTAATAACTTGATAATTAACATAACATGGTATTCTCTATCCATCGGATCCCGACAAACACAACATAGAGTATTACAGATAGATGATCTTGATCATATTAGGCAGCTCACAAGATCCAACAATGAAGCACAATGAGGAGAAGACAACCATCTAGCTACTGCTATGGACCCATAGTCCAGGGGTGAACTACTCACTCATCACTCCGGAGGCGACCATGGCGGTGTAGAGTCCTCCGGGAGATGAATCCCCTCTCCGGCGAGGTGCCGGAGGAGATCTCCAGAATCCCCCGAGATGGGATTGGCGGCGGCGGCGTCTCCGTAAGGTTTTCCGTATCGTGGTTCTTCGCATCAGGGGTTTCGCGACGGAGGCTTTAAGTAGGCGGAAGGGCAGAGTCGGGGGGCTGACGAGGGGCCCACACCACGGGGCGGCGCGGGCCCCCTTGGCCGCGCCGCCTTGTGGTTTGGCCACCTCGTGGCCCCACTTCTTATGCTCTTCGGTCTTCCGGAAGGTTCGTGGCGAAATAGGCCCCCGGGTCTTCGTTTCGTCCAATTCCGAGAATATTTTGTTACTAGGATTTCGAAACCAAAAACAGCGAGAAAACGACAGAATCGGCACTTCGGCATCTTGTTAATAGGTTAGTTCCAGAAAATGCACGAATATGACATAAAGTGTGCATAAAACATGTAGGTATCATCAATAATATGGCATAGAACATAAGAAATTATCGATACGTCGGAGACGTATCAAGCATCCCCAAGCTTAGTTCTTCTCGTCCCGAGGAGGTAAAACGATAACAAAGATAATTTCTGAAGTGATATGCCATCATAACCTTGATCATACTATTTGTAAACATATGTAGTGAATGCAGCGATCAAAACAATGGTAATGACATGAGTAAACAAGTGAATCATAAAGCAAAGACTTTTCATGAATAGTACTTCAAGACAAGTATTAATAAGTCTTGCATAAGAGTTAACTCATAAAGCAATAAATCAAAGTAAAGGTATTGAAGCAACACAAAGGAAGATTAAGTTTCAGCGGTTGCTTTCAACTTGTAACATGTATATCTCATGGATAATTGTCAACATAGAGTAATATAACAAGTGCAATATGCAAGTATGTAGGAATCAATGCACAGTTCACACAAGTGTTTGCTTCTTGAGGTGGAGAGAAATAGGTGAACCGACTCAACATAAAAGTAAAAAGAATGGTCCTTCAAAGAGGAAAGCATCGATTGCTATATTTGTGCTAGAGCTTTTATTTTGAAAACATGAAACAATTTTGTCAACGGTAGTAATAAAGCATATGGGTTATGTAAATTATATCTTACAAGTTGCAAGCCTCATGCATAGTATACTAATAGTGCCCGCACCTTGTCCTAATTAGCTTGGACTACTCAGGATCTTTGCAATGCACATGTTTTAACCAAGTGTCACAATGGGGTACCTCCATGCCGCCCGTACAAAGGTCTAAGGAGAAAGCTCGCATTTTGGATTTCTCGCTTTTGATTATTCTCAACTTAGACATCCATACCGGGACAACATGGACAACGAGATAATGGACTCCTCTTTAATGCATAAGCATGTGGCAACAATTATTATTCTCATATGAGATTGAGGATGTGTGTCCAAAGCTGAAACTTCCACCATGATTCATGGCTTTAGTTAGCGGCCCAATGTTCTTCTCTAACAATATGCATGCTCCAACCATTAAGGTGGTAGATCTCTCTTACTTCGGACAAGACGGACATGCATAGCAACTCACATGATATTCAACAAAGAATAGTTGATGGCGTCCCCAGAAACATGGTTATCGCACAACAAGCAACTTAATAAGAGATAAAGTGCATAAGTACATATTCAATACCACAATAGTTTTTTAGCTATTTGTCCCATGAGCTATATATTGCAAAGGTGAATGATGGAATTTTAAAGGTAGCACTCAAGCAATTTACTTTGGAATGGCGGATAAATACCATGTAGTAGGTAGGTATGGTGGACACAAATGGCATAGTAGTTGGCTCAAGGATTTTGGATGCATGAGAAGTATTCCCTCTCGATACAAGGTTTAGGCTAGCAAGGTTATTTGAAACAAACACAAGGATGAACGGTACAGCAAAACTCAAATAAAAGACATATTGTAAACATTATAAGACTCCATACCGTCTTCCTTGTTGTTCAAAACTCAATACTAGATGTTATCTAGACTCTAGAGAAACCAAATATGCAAACCAAATTAGCAAGCTCTAAGTATTTCTTCATTAATGGGTGCAAAGTATATGATGCAAGAGCTTAAACATGAGCACAACAATTGCCAAGTATCAAATTATCCAAGACATTTTAGAATTACTACATGTAGCGTTTTCCAATTCCAACCATATAACAATTTAACGAAGAAGAAACTTCGCCATGAATACTATGAGTAGAGCCTAAGGACATATTTGTCCATATGCTACAGCGGAGCGTGTCTCTCTCCCATAAAGTGAATGCTAGGATCCATTTTATTCAAACAAAACAAAAAACAAAAACAAACCGACGCTCCAAGCAAAGTACATAAGATGTGACGGAATAAAAATATAGTTTCGGGGAGGAACCTGATAATGTTATCGATGAAGAAGGGGATGCCTTGGGCATCCCCAAGCTTAGACGCTTGAGTCTTCTTAAAATATGCGAGGGTGAACCACGGGGCATCCCCAAGCTTAGAGCTTTCACTCTCCTTGATCATATTGCATCATACTCCTCTCTTGATCCTTGAAAACTTCCTCCACACCAAACTCGAAACAACTCATTAGAGGGTTAGTGCATAATAAAAATTCACATGTTCAGAGGTGACACAATCATTCTTAACACTTCTGGACATTGCATAAAGCTACTTGGACATTAATGGATCAAAGAAATTCATCCAACATAGCAAAAGAGGCAATGCAAAATAAAAGGCAGAATCTGTCAAAACAGAACAGATCCGTAAAGATGGATTTTATTAGGCCACCAGACTTGCTCAAATGAAAATTCTCAAATTTAATGAAAGTTGCGTACATATCTGAGGATCATGCACGTAAATTGGCTTAATTTTCTGAGCTACCTACAGGGAGGTAGACCCAGATTCGTGACAGACAAAGAAATCCGGAACTCGCGCAGTAATCCAAATCTAGTACTTACTTTACTATCAAAGACTTTACTTGGCACAACAAAACTCAAAACTAAGATAAGGAGAGGTTGCTACAGTAGTAAACAACTTCCAAGACACAAATATAAAACAAAAATACTGGAGTAAAAACATGGGTTGTCTCCCATAAGCGCTTTTCTTTAACGCCTTTCGCCTAGGCGCGTAAAGTGTATCTCAAGTGACATCAAAGGGTGGTGCACCTACAGCGGGGTTTGGAGTTTTCTCAACCATGCATAGTATATTGGATACATAAGTTTCAGCGTCTCCCTTTTCATTAGTCTTGGGCTTGCTACTCTCATCAAACAAATTTTCGGGAACAAGCCAAGCATAGTTATGTTCTAGTGCATCATTCATAGCTAGGAGTTTACATGGTATTGGTGCTTTGATCTCCCCACCATCATTAATATTATTAGTGTACCTTATTCTATCCATGTCCATTTTTTCAAGGAGACCAACAAAATTAGTATGAGAACCAAGCTTATTAAATTTAGCGAAGACCTTTCTAGCCTCTCTTGCTAGACCACCAAATTCTCTAAGAAGGGTTTCTAAAACAAAATCTTTCTTTTCCCCCTCTTCCATATCACCAAGTGTAAGAAACATGTGTTGGATTATAGGATTGAGATTAACAAATTTAGTTTCCAACAAGCGAACTAAAGCGAGCAGCAGCAATTTCATAAGTAGGAGCAAGTTCTACCAAGTGCCTATCTTCAAAATCTTCAACGAGTACTAACATGGGTGAAAAATTCTTCTATATTGTTCCTCCCAATTATAGACCCTTGTCCTACCGGTATGTTCTTTGCGGTAAAATTAAAAGGAAACATGATGAAATAAGTAAAGTAAATGCAAGTAACTAATTTTTTTGTATTTTTGGATATAGCAAACAAGACAGTAAATAAAGTAAAGCTAGCAACTAATTTTTTTGTGTTTTGATATAAGTGCAGCAAACAAAGTAGTAAATAAAATAAAGCAAGACAAAAACAAAGTAAAGAGGTTGAGAAGTGGAGACTCCCCTTGCGAGCGTGTCTTGATCTCCCGGCAACGGCGCCATAAATTTGCTTGATGCGTGTAGTTGACACGTCCGTTGGGAACCCCAAGAGGAAGGTGTGATGCGCACGGCGGCAAGTTTCCCTCGTAAAAAACCAAGGTTTAATCGAACCGAGTAGGAGTCAAGAAGCACGTTGAAGGTTGATGGCGGCGGGATGTAGTGCGGCGCAACACCGGAGATTCCGGCGCCAACGTGGAACCCGCACAACACAACCAAAGTACTTTGCCCCAACGAAACAAGTGAGGTTGTCAATCTCACCGGCTTGCTGTAACAAAGGATTAACCGAATTGTGTGGAAGATGATTGTTTGCGAGAGAAAACAAGTAAAACAAGTATTGCGACGAGATTTGTATTTCAAGTATTAAAAGAATAGACCGGGGTCCACAGTTCACTAGAGGTGTCTCTCCCATAAGATAAAAGCATGTTGGGTGAACAAATTACAGTCGGGCAATTGACAAATAGAGAGGGCATAACAATGCACATACATGGCATGATAAGTATAGTGAGATTTAATTGGGCATTATGACAAAGTACATAGACCGCCATCCAACCGCATCTATGCCTAAAAAGTCCACCTTCGAGGTTATCGTCCGAACCCCTTCCGAGTATTAAGTTGCAAAGCAACGGACAATTGCATTAAGTATGGTGCGTAATGTAATCAACAACTACATCCTCGGATATAGCGCCAATGTTTTATCCCTAGTGGCAACAAGCACAACACAACCTTAGAACTTTCATCACATCGTCCCAGGTGTCAATGCGAGGCATGAACCCACTATCGAGCATAAATACTCCCTCTTGGAGTTAAAAGCAAAAACTTGGCCGAGCCTCTACTAGTAACGGAGAGCATGCAAGATCATAAACAACACATATGTAATAACTTGATAATTAACATAACATGGTATTCTCTATCCATCGGATCCCGACAAACACAACATAGAGTATTACGGATAGATGATCTTGATCATGTTAGGCAGCTCACAAGATCCAACAATGAAGCACAATGAGGAGAAGACAACCATCTAGCTACTGCTATGGACCCATAGTCCGGGGGTGAACTACTCACTCATCACTCCGGAGGCGACCATGGCGGTGTAGAGTCCTCCGGGAGATGAATCCCCTCTCCGGCAGGGTGCCGGAGGAGATCTCCGAATCCCCGAGATGGGATTGGCGGCGGCGGCGTCTCGGTAAGGTTTTCCGTATCGTGGTTCTTCGCATCGGGGGTTTCGCGACGGAGGCTTTAAGTAGGCGGAAGGGCAGAGTCGGGGGCCGACGAGGGGCCCACACCACGGGCGGCGCGGGCCCCCTTGGCCGCGCCGCCTTGTGGTTTGGCCACCTCGTGGCCCCACTTCGTATGCTCTTCGGTCTTCCGGAAGGTTCGTGGCGAAATAGGCCCCCGGGTCTTCGTTTCGTCCAATTCCGAGAATATTTTGTTACTAGGATTTCGAAACCAAAAACAGCAGAAACAAGAATCGGCACTTCGGCATCTTGTTAATAGGTTAGTTCCAGAAAATGCACGAATATGACATAAAGTGTGCATAAAACATGTAGGTATCATCAATAATATGGCATAGAACATAAGAAATTATCGATACGTCGGAGATGTATCATCCCTCAAACAAATGAGGGGGAAATGAAGAACGCTTCGGTGAGGATGTAGATCGGTGTCTTCTCCTTCGAATCTCCAAAGATCAAGAGTTTTGGTTGGGGGAGGAAGGAGATCTTGCAAATCTTGTGTTCTTGAGGTGGCTCTAATGGTGGTGAAGCTTGGCAGATTTTTCTTGCAATGATTGAGCAACTTGTCCCTTTGGAGAAGAGAGCCTATGATTGGAGCTCTCAGATCTGACCGTTGGGGCGAAATCCACTAACACCGGAAGTTCCGGCCAGGAGGGCCGGAAGTTCGACTGCACAGGAAGTACCGGCCAGGAGGGCCGGAACTTCCGCCTTCGTCAGACATCCAGTTCAGAAGATGTTTGGGCGGAACTAGGGCGGAACTTCCGGTGATCGGAAGTTCCGGCCAAGTTCCGGCCAAGTTCCGGAATTGTGAGAAAACCTTACTGGACTATACTGAGCCACAAAACGAGAATTCCGGAACTTGTCCGGAAGTTGGGCGGAAGTTCCGCTGACCGGAACTTCCGGCCAACTCCACCGGAACTTCCGGTCAGGGAAAAAACAACTGCACACAGAACTGCGCTGAGAGGCTTCTGCTGAACGTACCAGGGCGGAAGTTCCGCCTGCAGGGGCCGGAACTTCCGCCAGAAACAAAAAGACCTTCAGAACTTCAGAACAGCCATACCATTTCACCGATCAAATATATTTCTCGAAAACTTGTACCTGTCTACATCAACACACATAAATATATACTTAGTGTTGACATCAAACACACAAAACCCAAAAGGGCGGGAAATGTTCTTTCAGCTGCGCCATGGCAGGCCTCGACGGGGCAGGAATGGCGGGGGGGGGGGGGGGGGAGAACGCGCGGGAAAGTTCCCACGTGCAACAGGGTTCCCGCGCGCGCGAAAAGGCCTGGGGCGCGCACTCGCGCCCAAGTTTCCCGCCAAGGCCACCGGCTATAAAAGACGGCGTGCGTGGCCTCGCAGACCTCACCCGCTCCGCCGTCCTCTCCCCTCTACCTTCTCCGGCGCCCTCTCCTCTTCCACCGCCATGCCGCGCACCCTGCAGACCACGTGGGCCAAGCTCTTCCTCGCCGCCCGCGCTAGGTTCCCGCAGATGGAGGAGGATGAGCAGCAGGCCGCGCAGTGGGTCACCGACGACGAGGCGATCCGCGTCGCGGCCGAGGGGGCGGCGAAGAAGGCAGAGGACGCGGAGCTGGTGGAGGCGGCTGTGGACGGCTGACACGAGGCCTACGACGGATGGTACGAGGCCGCGGAGGAGGGGCCTGACCCCGCCGCCGAGGAGGAGGCGGATGCCGTCGCGGCCGCCGACGGGGAGGAGGCCGTCCACGACCACGAGATGGCGAAGCTCAACGTCGCCATCGAGGAGCGTATCGCCGAGCTCACGCTCGATACGAGGGAGCACGAGGCCTCCGTCCGGGCCGGTCGCCACCGTTTAGGCGACCTCCTCGGCCGGAAGAACGATCTCATCGCTCAGCAAGCAGCCCGCCGCCTCCTCCAGCTGCCCTCGCCCGACCGACCGACGAGGAGGTTGCGGAGGCGGAACTCGGCTGACAAGAGCGCTGGCGTCGCCAGCAGGCGAACCACGAGGCCCGGGATGCCGGCCGCGTCCGCCTCGAGGCACGGGACGTGGTCGAACGCGCCGAGCGCGTTGTGTGGGAGCTCGGGTCGTGGGAGAAGCGGGCCGTGATGCCGCAGGAGGCGGAGCGTGCCGAAGCTGCGAGAAGGGCCAGGAGGAGGGCAGACGCGAAGGAACGCCGGCCGCCGCCGGGCCACCCAGCTGACAAAGCTGGACTGGAATCCTTACGCGTACAGGTCGCCCGCGTCGAGTGAAATCCACGGTCCCAGCGGCGAGGCCGACGAGGCCCTACGTAGCAGGCTAGTAGTAGGTAGTATTAAGAAAAATATAATATGTTTAATTTTAATGAAATATGTCCCTATGACACGTGGGTTAGGGAAGGACAAGGGGAGTACGCGAGCGGCCAGCTATCGGCGTCTGCAGCTACAGAAACGCAGCTCGGACTTGGACCGGGTTTAGGTCATCCCGAACACCGCGACCATTCACATTTAGAATGAGTGACTGTGTTGAGCCGCCTTTTTATCCGTTTTGACTCATTCGTACGCGCGGACGCGGGATCGCCGGCTGGGCACCACTCCTTAGCCTCGACCGGACAGGGCCCATACAGACAAAGTATGGAAGCGCAAAAGCAGATACAGGTTGCACAAGGCGTCAGATAAAATATTTCTCGCGACGCCTCTGCCAGGCTTCTTCTCTTTCTTCTTGCTTTGTCGGGCTAATTTTACCGCCGGTCAAATCTCATCTCACCGTCAGAAATAAAACAAGCAAACAGCCACGTCATGGCCGGCGACGACCAAACCGAGACCTCGCCCCCGCCCCCGCCCTCGCCCTCGGTCTCCCCCCAGTGTTCTCCCTCCACGCGTCGGCGTCGGCGATGGCGGCATGGCCGAACCCGTATCTTCCGCTCCTCCTCATCGCCGCCCTGCTCGCCTTCGAGGACTGGCTCTCCACGCCTTCCTGCTCCGGCGGCTCGCCCGCCCTCCACCCTGCCTCCGGCGACCTCAGGGCCATGTTGGTCGCCGACCTGATGCTCCTTGGTTCGGATGCTACACACGCCGACCGCTTCTTCCGATATCACCTCATGTCCAAGCTAATCACAGTAAGTTATCCGTGATCAGATTCAGATGCGAGCGACCCAAATTTTCCCGAGTTGTTTTTTTGTGTGTGTCTGCATGCTAAAGTTCCCATGTATACCACATCCACATGTACCTGTTATATAGGCTGAACGTGGGGAAATTGGAATTTTTCATAACTGTTCAAGTGATTCATGCCCTTTACTATTGTACTGGCGCAGAGAGATAACTGATTGGGCCAATTTGGACTCGCAGAGCAATGTCATAGGCTAATTACTCTTCTTCATTTAGTAGGAATCAGCTGCTTATTTCACCTTATTATAGTAAGTTGTTCACTACACTGCAGTGCTCAAACTTTAGGAAGCTATTGTCCTTTTAGGTATGTATAAGACTGTTTATATTTTGTCATGGATGCTATTTTCACTTTTCAGTCATATAATTTGCAATGTCATTTCATATACGAGGCAGATTATTAAAGTCTAACTCTATCAGCTTTTGGATGGGCACTACTGCTATACACACTTATGCTTATCACTCTCTCTATGGCGCAAAAGCTTAATTTGGATTGTTATGCCTTTTCCAGAAATCTATTCAGACAACGAATCCAGATATGATCATAGTCCTTGGGGACATCTCAGCAAAGGGTTCAGAGCAGAGCGAGAGCAAATGGGTAGCTGTTCTTGAACAGTTTGAGGGGATACTGGGGCAGTACTCTTCCCTTCCTATTCATATTGTGTTAGGTGATAAAGATGTGGGCGGATGTTTGAGTTTGGATGGTAAATTGGTGCACCGTATGGCCAATCATTTGCCAGGATTAGATTCAAGTGGTTGTGGTTCCTTTGAGATTAGTAATACCAGTTTTTTGTCTTTAAATGCGATTGCACTGCTCTGTGGTGACAACACGTTGCGGTTCAGCGTTGAGAAGGTTATGGAGATGGAAAGCCATTGTTTCCAAAGGAAAAGGTTAAACGGACCACAACATTATCATCTGGGAAGTGAAAAACAACAAGATTCCGATGCCCACAGTTGGAGACAAAACAGCATGACTTCGGGATCTGGTCCAATCATTTTACTCCATATTCCACTACATAAGTCCGATAAGTCTGATGGAGGAATCATCGGTGTCCCCATATTTCCAGAGGGAGCTGTCTCAGATCATCCTCTGGTTTCCTTGAGTTCGAAAGAAAGGTAAAATTTAGATATTATGTATCATGAGTTAAGGCACAATTCATTTTCCCTTTTTGTGAAATTCATAACTCATGTTCTATACCAATGCTATATCCTGTTTCCATCATTATGTAAGATTGTCATTTTGAAAAGCACATGATACATTCTGTGCATATTTAAACTTACCCCCTCCATTCAGTATTGTAAGACTTTTTAGAACATGAGTGAACAGAAGTATTTAACTATTACATGTTAACTTTTCCCACACGCTGAAACGCGTCTAAAAGGTCAAAATATCTAAAAGGTCTTACAGTAGTTAACGGAGGAAGTATGCAACTATTACATGTGAACTTTTCCCCTCCATTCATTCAGTGTCTTTCTGTACTGCTTGCCTTCAATTTTGGAATAATAATTGTCTTGAATGTGCAATTTTGTGCCACTGTTCTCTGTGTTGCCCTGAGTATTGGGGTGATTATCATATTGACTGTAATCTAATCCTGCAGTGGAAATGATGGCACAAGGCTGTATGATCAACTGCATACCCTCCCTGCAAATTCAACTCAGTATATTCTTCAGGCACTTAAACCAAGGTTAGTCCTCAGTATACCGCCGTAGTTTGTATAGCTGTGAGTTGAATTACTTATAACTGCTAAAGGTGATTCTTTTGTTGCATTGTTTACCTGCTTCAATTTTTCAGTTACTTGTGGTAAATTACTAGTCAAAAAAGGAGAATAATATTTTGTTCGATATGCTTGTTGAAACAAATCATATTGAGTTTCTTCCTCATAGGAATGCACGACTGCACGTGAAGTCATACTATCATTTCTTGTTCCGCAGGATTATATTTAGTGCTCATGCTCATAGCTTCTCAGACTACACCCACGCTGATGGGACAAGGGAAGTAACAGTGCCTGCCATGACATGGAAGAAGAGTGGAGTGCCAGGTTTTGTCATCGCAACATTTGGACAGAAAGGGGCTGTATCTGTGAAGTGCTGCTCGCTAGCTCAGGAATGGTACATAGTGACAGGATATTCAGCATTTTTGTTCCTAACAGCTCTTGCAGTAAGATGGTCACATTGGATGTGAAATGGAAGTACTGAAATTATTTCAAGGTATGATTGGTCCTTTGTCTTTTCTTTAAACGTGTTTTACATATATTCATTTCTTGTATGATGGCTGTGTGTCTAGTATTACTGTATTAGGCCTCACCATTGCCTCTATTTGTTTTCAACAAATCCCAATATAACATAGTTTGAATGAAAACCCAAAGTTCAGGTCTACTGGAGTTTCATTAATTTTTTCAAAACATTTTTTTTCACAAGCACATACAGATCCCGACGCCGTACCTGTAAATTTTCAGAAGATCTTTTTTTATTCTGAAAAATTGTGTGGATCTATAATGGAGGTATTATTTGCTATTTGTTGAAATTTTACAGAAATTAAGTTACTAATTATTGAAATTTTACAGGAATGTAGCTCACATCTGGGTCTCCTTACATAATTTCTTGGAACTTCGAAATACGATTCTTCATTTATTGAAAAATGATCGGGCCCCGAGACACCTGGGAGCAAACCACAGTACTCAGAGTCTGAACTCATATAGTGAAGCTATTCTCAAGTCCATTCCACAGTTATACTCAGAGTATTTGAGTGGGACACTTCAGCAATCAGCTCCAAACCTTCTGTTGCTCAGCTGATGTGATTACAAGGTGCTACTGCAATTCATTAGCTTATTGGCTTTTATTCTTTGTATACAGCTGTACAAGTAGACCAGGACTGGTTGCTTGCTGCATGTATTTATTGTGGTTTTGTTATACCGACAACAATAGGGAGCTGGAAGCTTGAGCAGATACTTCAGAGTCAACCTCTTGTCATAGATCAGAGCCGCTTTTAACATTGATGGCGTACTTCAGGTCCTCATATGGGGTGACCTCCTTTCACTGAAAGCTGAATGAGGTGATTATGATACTTGTAGTAAGAAGAAGCTTACATAATTGCCAAAAAAAATTCGATACCGCCTTTGATTAAAATACTAAAAGTACATAGTTTGACTTGCATTCTCAAACTAGATCGATTAAAGCTGATTTGTGTCCTTATAGTGCCGCAAAGTTGATTTATGGGGATTTATGGATTTGGTAGGATATTTACTGCATGATGATTGGTTACCAGGTTTCCTACTCCTACTGTTCTACAGTAATTATTGACCGGGAAGGTAACGTTCACCAGGTTGTGCCTTGAAGACTGCAAGCTGGATATTGAAAGGTAGTGTGTAGATTATAGATCGTTATTGTCTGCTATGCGATGGTGGTACTGCATGGTTGTCCAGACTCTGAAGAGCACCAAACATCACGAGCAGTGGCTTCTTCCTGGATAGTCAATGCGTTCCTCCGAGACTGGGACTGCCAAGTTGGACACCTCCTGATTTTACACTC
Source organism: Lolium rigidum (assembly GCF_022539505.1). Lineage (NCBI taxonomy): Eukaryota > Viridiplantae > Streptophyta > Magnoliopsida > Poales > Poaceae > Lolium > Lolium rigidum. The sequence continues at coordinate 61,611,490 of NC_061508.1, forward strand.
CGTGAGGTTGCACAAGCATAACCGTCATTTGACTGCTCATTTTTAATGCAGCTTCTCATGTGAAGTTGCGAAGTAAGTATCGTGTAAATATTGAGCTGTTGTTAGAAACTACATTGAAACAGTGGATCAAGAAACTAACAGAAGCATTCTACAAGCATTGCATCTACAGTGCTGCTAAGCTTAGCAATTTCTTCTTTGCTTGAGATAATTTAGCACTTTTAAGATTTCTTCCCTCCCAATTCTCCAACATGCAGTCAAGGAATTTAAGTAGGCTGCCGAATTTCAAGGTATAACCGGTTATCCTATTTTCCAGGGTGTCGGTGCCCTTGCACTGCCTGATAAATACACAGTATCTATATCCTATTTTCCAGGGTGTCGGTGCCCTTGCACTGCCTGATAAATACACAATATCTATCAGAAGTCGTTTGGAAGCCAGGTTTTCATTTCGTTTGAAGCATTTTGAAATGAATACCATTTACATTGTAATTCCAGAAATGGATCCTTGTTTGGTTGCTACAGGAATTGCAAATGACAGCATAATTTAATATTGAATTTGTAAATGGCTTCCACAGAGAAACGCAAATGATAGGTTTCAGTTCGGAATCGTGTTTACCCATGGCATCATTTTACTGGATTTCCTAAATGAAATGATGGTCCAATTCTGTGGCAACCAAACAGCCCACATGTGGAATTCCAAAATGAATTTCAGGATTTCAGGTCAAATGATGGATACCAAACGATTTGGATTCCTGATTTTTTATAAGGGAGATGTTTGGGATTTCTGTTGGGCTTCTTTTACGGTACCTTCTACTGTTAAATGAGAGGGACAAGTATGAAGCGATCGAATGGCTCAGACTCTTTGCCTGAGATTAGGCCCAGCAGGCCCAGGAGCCGTGATTACTTAGAAAAAAGAAAAGTGGAATACGCGGCTGCCTCCCACCTCTGAAGAACGGTCTCAGAAAAAAAGTTGAAGACCACCGCCGCCTCCATCTCCCACGCGCCGTGACGACGCCGCCGCCTCCACCTCCCACGCGACGCGCCTACAGGACGATGGCCTCCGCCGCCTCCTTCACCTGGCACGCGGCCTGCCTGCATGGAGCTGCCGCCGACGCCACTCGCACGACTCCCTCGGCGCGTTTCTGATCTCCCCCACGGCGTACAGATCGCTGGCAGGTACGCTGCTGCATAGGTATTTTCAAGCATCAATCTTTAACAAGGATCACCGACGCATCGTGCTGGCTCAGAGTGAAGAATTCTGCTTACAGCTAGGGACACTATATTTCCTTATTTCATCTATAGCATATGCAGAGATACTGAATTCTTATAGATTATAGTAAAAAAGAGTCATTTCTCAGCTCAAATCTTTAGCTATAAAATACAATCATGGCTATAAACATACATATCCATGTTTATGCTATCTGTAGCATTGCCAAGTGTAACTAATGCCAAATTTTGTTAATTCCAGATTTTATGGCAACACATGTGCAACTAAATAAGCTTACTACTGTACTGAATATGTCATCCAAGATTTTTTTAATACATCTATGTTTACATCTCCCAAAAAATGCAGTGAAAACCCATTTTTAATAACCTGCAGTTGCGATGATAGTTGCTTTGTTTGTATGATCTGGTTGCTTGCATATCTAAACTGCTGAACATTCAGTTATACAAATAGCAAAACTGAACCACACAAATTCGAAAGATCATCAACTCGGTTTGCACTTGGCAATTAATTGTCAGAGAAGTCATGTAGCTTGTATTCAGATTTGAGGCAAAAGGAATGTGTCAAGGAAACATGCATGCTACATTGCTGTTCCAGTTTAGTCCCTACATCCATGTTATTAGTCTTAGCTAGATACATTATACTAGCTTGTGTTCAAATTCAGAGAGAACTCAAAACCAGAACACCGTCTTCAGGCTTTGTAGCACGACCATTGTTCATGTTTTGCCTTAGCCCGTTATCTATGCAGTATAGATATGCTGAATTACATAATTAGGTTGTAGCCCATTTGCCCATGTAGCATGATCCTGCTACTATATTTCTACTATGTTTTGGTATTTTCGGAACTCCCAGTATTATTGTTCAGCTGAAAAATGTAAAGCAATGATATGTTGAAATTTTATCAAGTTGTACGTGTGTGTGCATATAATGGAAAACGGAGGAAAACATTGCAGTAGTAGAGAGCTAAATTTAAATATCATCGGGAAAATCACCTGGTGTTCAATGAACATGAAGTTGTCTTTTTTTAGACATGATTTACCTGACTAGTAACATGAATCTTACTTTTATGATGGCAGTTTATAGACATGGATGGTGAAGGCGTTGTCTTGGAGGAGCGTGAAGAGTACCGCTGCGTGGTTAGCAAGACCTTCTGAAGTGAGGAGGACGGTGTCCTCATACAAAAATACTGTTACAAAATCCTATCACTCTGCGTGGTTAGCAAGATACCTAGCCAGGCACGTACTTTGAGGTGTGTGACAGTCCGAAGGTTACAAGTACATGGAGAACGAAAAACAACTATCTCTTCTGTAATCTTTGAATTCTGGCAGGGTTCAAGTGATAGTATAAGTTTGTAAACTTTAGTTCCTAGAAACCTTGACGCCAGTTAAATTTACATTTTGATACCTCATCTTTACTATGTAACTGATTATTAAAGGACAAAATATTATCAAAATAGAGTGATTCGCCCTATATAAATGAAGATGCTAACGACTGTATTCAGGAGTAGGGAAATACTTTTGTACACCCACGCATGGGTGTGGGTGTTTCCATCACCGTCCATTTATTCCTTGAGATTCGTGCCCACCATGGTAGATGGAAAGATTCCTTTCTCTCTCCTCTTTTTATCCGAATCTCAAAGCACAATGGACGGTGCCGGAAACACCCACACCCATGCGTGGGTGTACAAAATCCACTCTCCAGGAGTATAGGTAATAAATGAAATGCTGCTTGTGGGTTTCGGTCCGAAGGGAACATCGCAAAAGGCCATAGATAATCCATCTCTCCTGGGTAACCATCAGCCACCAATTCAATTTCTTAATTGTATTGGACACAAGAACTCTGGTTCCTAGCTTTAATGAAGCCAGAAGCGAACCAGACAAGTAGGCGATAGTAAAAGTCAAACGAGGACAACAGAGAATAAGCACAACACAATGAGAGAGACTAACAATATGTAGATAACATGTAAGAAGTGATCAAAGTATACTTGCAAGGATTTAACTATTACATCTTGATATTATAAGGTGCATAGAAGTCTATTATAATAACAAAATCTTTTCAGGATCTGAAAGCCATTTGCTATGCATTTAGATCACTCTACAGGTTTCTATATTCATAGACTGCTTGGATGCCCCAACCTAGTTGGGGGTGCAGTACAACTTCCCGAAAATATGTAGCACGGCAATAACAACAATAAACCGAATTCCCATGATCAGAAGAGCGTCTGCGGACATCTTGTGCCCATCAGTTTCATCGGTGTAGAACTGAAGCATTGTACTGGCGCCACCACCACCTCCAGCAGCAGCACCACCACTGGTGGGTGGACGCCTGCGAATGCTTGCAGTAGCTGCTGCACTCCCTCTTGCCGGTGCATCAACATTGGCCACCATCTTGTTTAATCTCCCTGCATGGAAGTAGGAATTTAGGTCAGAAGTCTTATAGCACTATCATGAAGGACCAAAACATATACAATGTTCCAATGAAGACCGGGCATGTACATCACCATTGAAGTTCATCTGAAGTACATGGGTATGCATAAAACAAAGAAGCATAGGCTGGATGCAATCACAATATGAGCAAAATAAATTGTTTACTAAAACTATGAATGAACAATCTACCTTGTTGAAGAATATAGGAAATCAACTTGAAAATCTGAATATGGAGATTTCTGGGTTGCAAACTAAACTTGCAAATGCTGAAAACCGAATCTCATACATGTCTGCGTCACAATCTTCTTTAATTAATAAAATGGCTGCTAAACCTGAGGATATTGATAATAAAATTGTTACTACAGCAAATGCCATCCAAGTTAGAATTAATGAGAATATAAGATTGATGGCCGAATTGCGTGCTAGGTGGGAGAAAGAAGAAAATGCTAAAGAAGATAATATAGCTAAAGTTTGGACTATTACCACCACTAGCAATGCTAATGCTCCACATGTTGCTGCACCTCCTACTAATAATGGTAAAAGAATTGGTGTTGGCAATGTTTCCACTTCTAATGCAAAGCCTGCAAAATTGCCAGAAACTGCTAAAACTGCTGAAACTGCCTGTGATAAAACTGCTGAAATTTTTTCCAACATTGGGGATGATGATCCCATTGCTTTAGATTATAATGGTTTGGATTTTGATGATTGCCACATCTCTGAAGTTATAAAGTTCTTACAAAAACTTGCTAAGAGTCCTAATGCTAGTGCTATAAACTTGGCTTTCACAAAACATATTACAAATGCTCTCATAAAAGCTAGAGAAGAGAAACTAGAACGTGAAGCTTCTATTCCTAGGAAGCTAGAGGATGGTTGGGAGCCCATCATTAAGATGTAGGTCAATGACTTTGATTGTAATGCTTTATGTGATCTTGGTGCAAGTATTTCCGTTATGCCTAAGAAGATTTATAACATGCTTGACTTGCTACCATTGAAAAATTGTTATTTGGATGTTAATCTTGCTGATAACTCTACAAAGAAACCTTTGGGGAGAGTTGATAATGTTCGCATTACCGTTAACAATAACCTTGTCCCCGTTGATTTTGTTGTCTTGGATATTGAATGCAATGCATCTTGTCCCATTATATTGGGAAGACCTTTTCTTCGAACTGTTGGAGCTATCATTGATATGAAGGAAGGTAATATTAAATATCAATTTCCTCTCAAGAAAGGTATGGAACACTTCTCTAGAAAGAGAATGAAGTTACCTTTTGATTCTATTATTAGAACAAATTATGATGTTGATACTTCGTCTCTTGATAACACTTGATATACACTTTTTGCGCCTAGCTGAAAGGCGTTAAAGAAAAGCGCTTATGGGAGACAACCCATGTTTTTACTACAGTACTTTTATTTTATATTTGAGTCTTGGAAGTTGTTACTACTGTAGCAACCTCTCCTTATCTTAGTTTTGTGCATTGTTGTGCCAAGTAAAGTCGTTGATAGTAAGGTTCATACTAGATTTGGATTGCTGCACAGAAAAAGATTTCTTTCTGTCACGAATTTCGACCTGCCTCTCTGTAGGTAGCTCAGAAAAATCCGCCAATTTACATGCGTGATCCTTAGATATGTACGCAACTTTCATTCAATTTGGGAATTTTCATCTGAGCAAGTCTGGTGCCACTTTAAAATTCATCTTTACGAACTGTTCTGTTTTGACAGATTCTGTCTTTTATTTCGCATTGCCTGTTTTGCTATGTTAGATGGATTTCTTTGTTCCATTAACTTTCAGTAGCTTTGTGCAATGTCCATAAGTGTTAAGAATGATTATGTCACCTCTGAATATATGAATTATGCACTGATCCTCTAATGAGTTTGTTTCGAGTTTGGTGTGGAGGAAGTTTTCAAGGGTCAAGAGAGGAGGATGACACAATATGATCAAGAAGAGTGAAAAGTCAAAGCTTGGGGATGCCCCCGTGGTTCATCCCTGCATATTTTAAGAAGACTCAAGCGTCTAAGCTTGGGGATGCCCAAGGCATCCCTTCTTCATCGACAACTTATCAGGTTCCTCTAGTGAAACTATATTTTTATTCCGTCACATCTTATGTGCTTTACTTGGAGCGTCTGTTTGTTTTTGTTTTTGTTTTGTTTGAATAAAATGGATGCTAGCATTCATTGTGTGGGAGAGAGACACGCTCCGCTGTTGCATATGGACAAATATGTCCTTAGGCTTTACTCATAATATTCATGGCGAAGGTTGAATCTTCTTCGTTAAATTGTTATATGGTTGGAATCGGGAAATGCTACATGTAGTAATTCTAAAATGTCTTGAATAATTTGATTCTTGGCAATTGTTGTGCTCATGTTTAAGCTCTTGCATCATATACTTTGCACCCATTAATGAAGAAATACATAGAGCTTGCTAAAATTTGGTTTGCATAATTGGTCTCTCTAAGGTCTAGATAATTTCTAGTATTGGTTTGAACAACAAGGAAGACGGTGTAGAGTCTTATAATGTTTACAATATGTCTTTTATGTGAGTTTTGCTGCATCGGTTCATCCTTGTGTTTGTTTCAAATAACCTTGCTAGCCTAAACCTTGTATCGAGAAGGAATACTTCTCATGCATCCAAAATCCTTGAGCCAACCACTATGCCATTTGTGTCCACCATACCTACCCACTACATGGTATTTCTCCGCCATTCCAAAGTAAATTGCTTGAGTGCTACCTTTAAAATTTCTATTCTTTGCCTTTGCAATATATAGCTCATGGGACAAATAGCCTAAAAACTATTGTGGTATTGAATATGTAATTATGCACTTTATCTCTTATTAAGTTGCTTGTTGTGCGATAACCATGTTCCTGGGGACGCCATCAACTACTCTTTGTTGAATATCATGTGAGTTGCTATGCATGTCCGTCTTGTCTAAAGTAAGGGAGATTTACCACTCATTTAATGGTTAGAGTATGCATAATGTTAGAGAAGAACATTGGGCCGCTAACTAAAGCCATGATCCATGGTGGAAGTTTCAGTTTTGGACATATATCCTCAATCTCATATGAGAACATTAATTGTTGCTACATGCTTATGCATTAAAGAGGAGTCCATTATCCGTTGTCTATGTTGTCCCGGTATGGATGTCTAAGTTGAGAATAATCAAAAGCGAGAAATCCAATGCGAGCTTTCTCCTTAGACCTTTGTACAGAGCGGCATAGAGGTACCCCTTTGTGACACTTGGTTAAAACATGTGTATTGCGATGATAATCCCGGTAATCCAAGCTAATTAGGACAAGGTGCAGGCACTATTAGTATACTATGCATGAGGCTTGCAACTTATAAGATATAATTTACATAACACATATGCTTTATTACTACCGTTGACAAAATTGTTTCTTGTTTTCAAAACCAAAGCTCTAGCACAAATATAGCAATCAATGCTTCCCTCTGCGAAGGGCCTTTCTTTTACCTTTATGTTGAGTCAGTTCACCTATCTCTCTCCACCTCAAGAAGCAAACACTTGTGTGAAGCTGTGCATTGATTCCTACATACTTGCATATTGCACTTGTTATATTACTTTACATTGACAATATCCATGAGATATACATGTTATAAGTTGAAAGCAACCGCTGAAACTTAATCTTCCTTTGTGTTGCTTCAATACCTTTACTTTGATTTATTGCTTTATGAGTTAACTCTTATGCAAGACTTATTGATGCTTGTCTTGAAAGTACTATCCATGAAAAGTCTTTGCTATATGATTCATTTGTTTACTCATGTCATTACCATTGTTTTGATCGCTGCATTCATTACATATGCTTACAATAGTATGATCAAGGTTATGATGGCATGTCACTCCAGAAATTATCTTTGTTATCGTTTACCTGCTCGGGACGAGTAGGAAGTAAGCTTGGGGATGCTGATACGTCTCCAACGTATCGATAATTTCTTATGTTCCATGCCACATTATTGATGATATCTACATGTTTTATGCATACTTTATGTCATATTTATGCATTTTCCGGTACTAACCTATTAACGAGATGCCGAAGAGCCGATTCTTTGTTTTCTGCTGTTTTTGGTTTCGAAATCCTAGTAAGGAAATATTCTCGGAATTGGACGAAATCAACGCCCGGGGGCCTATTTTGCCACGAAGCTTCCGGAAGACCGAGAGGACTTACGAAGTGGGGCCACGAGGTGGCCGAGACACAAGGGCGGCGCGGCACTGGGCCTTGGCCACGCCCGGCTGTTGTGTGGGGCCCTCGTGTGGCCCCACGACTTGCCCTTCCGCCTACATATAGTCTTCGTCGCGAAACCCCCGATACCGAGAGCCACGATACGGAAAACCTTCCGGAGACGCCGCCGCCGCCAATCCCATCTCGGGGGATTCAGGAGATCGCCTCCGGCACCCTGCCGGAGAGGGGAATCATCTCCCGGAGGACTCTTCACCGCCATGGTCGCCTCCGGAGTGATGAGTGAGTAGTTCACCCCTGGACTATGGGTCCATAGCGGTAGCTAGATGGTCGTCTTCTCCTTATGTGCTTCATTGTCGGATCTTGTGAGCTGCCTAACATGATCAAGATCATCTATCTATAATGCTATATGTTGTGTTTGTTGGGATCCGATGGATAGAGAATACTATGTTATGTTGATTATCAATCTATTACCTATGTGTTGTTTATAATCTTGCATGCTCTCCGTTATTAGTAGAGGCTACGGCCAAGTTTTTACTCTTAACTCCAAGAGGGAGTATTTATGCTCGATAGTGGGTTCATGCCTCCATTAAATCCGGGACGATGATGAGAAAGTTCTAAGGTTGTGGATGTCTTGTTGCCATTAGGGATAAAACATTGATGCTATGTCCGAGGATGTAGTTATTGATTACATTACACACCATACTTAATGCAATTGTCTCGTTGTTTGCAACTTAATACTTGGAAGGGGTTCGGATGATAACTCGAAGGTGGACTTTTTAGGCATAGATGCATGCTGGATAGCGGTCTATGTATTTTGTCGTAATGCCCAATTAAATCTCACTATACTCATCATATCAAGTATGTGCATGGTCATGCCCTCTCTATTTGTCAATTGCCCAACTGTAATTTGTTCACCCAACATGCTATTTATCTTATGGGAGAGACACCTCTAGTGAACCGTGGACCCCGGTCCATTCTTTTACATCGAATACAATCTACTTGCAATACTTGTTCTACTGTTTTCTGCAAACAATCATCATCCACACTATACATCTAATCCTTTGTTACAGCAAGCCGGTGAGATTGACAACCTCACTGTTTTGTTGGGGCAAAGTACTTTGGTTGTGTTGTGCAGGTTCCACATTGGCGCCAGAATCCCTGGTGTTGCGCCGCACTACATCCCGCCGCCATCAACCTTCGACGTGCTTCTTGGCTCCTCCTGGTTCGATAAACCTTGGTTTCTTTCTAAGGGAAAACTTGCTACTGTACGCATCACACCTTCCTCTTGAGGTTCCCAACGGACGTGTCGACTGCACGCATCATTCCATCAAATAATACAATCGGCCATTAATAAAGGACGATTGAAATTTGTTGAAACAGAAACAGATGGCCAATCTATTTCGATTGGTCTTGATGGAAAAAACTTATTGCATCGGTTACCTCTAGCCGATTCATATGATGATGAGAAGGTATACACTAAGGATAATGGGATCACATTCTCAAGTAAAGAAATTATACAAGAGCATATTAAAGACATTCTTGGAGCTGGGTGTTTCATTGAAGCTACACCAAGGATCAAGCACTGGGGGGCAACAACAAAATTCAAAGATCAATGGATGCAAAACAAAACATGACAAAGGCCGTGATAAGCACAAGGGTAAGAAAACTAAAGTCACTTTCGCAGAGTTATTGGAGAAATACAAGAAGGAGAGTGAAGCAAAAAGTGCTTATCGGCCAAGTAGTGCAAAGTCATCAAGATCACCCCCAAGGCGAAAGTCTAAAGACCGGGATTGGCAAAGGAAGAAGTTCAATGCAACAGCTTCGTATCCTCCTTATGGGCCACCAATGCCAATGTCATGGACACCTCCTTATGCTGATGGTTATCCATATCCATCATGGGATAGGTATGGCCCAAGGGCACAATATGCGTCTTACTATATATCATCTAACCCAAATTATGCAGCTCCAAGAAGATCATCATTTGATCAATAATCACATGTCAAAGTCCGTTTCAATAAATAGGAATCGGTTAGGAGCTCAAGGAAGAAGAATGAGGTGGTCAAGCAAGTTTACCCAAGTGAAAAAGGATAACCGTAAGCGTGATGTTTCAGATTCGATTTTAAATAATAAAGAGCCGGTCAATTTGATCTTGGCTGCTAACAGCAAAGAGATGAAGGAAATAACTGTTGAAGCTCGATGTACCAAATCTGAACAAGTAAAATTGAAAGTGCCCAAGGCCAAGGAACAAACGCCACCATGCAAAATTAAATCACAGCCGGGATGCTCGCTCAGCTTAACAAGCTGGCAAGAGAGGAAACTGAAACGGCTTAGTGCCGAGAAACTGAAAAGGAAGAACATGGCATGGGTCCCTAAGGAAGAACCTCAAGGCAAGGAGGATGTGCAAGTTCTTATTGCAAGAATAGCAACAAGGATGAAGGAAGAAAAGACCGAGGCGGCAAACGATCAAGCAAGAATTTTCTATCATATAATAAGAGGTTTCGGTCCGCACATCATACATATTTTTCAGCTATGCCATTTATGCATATGCCATGTAGCATATCCTCAGGTATGATCAGTTACCCTTCATGGTCTTATTTTAATCCGTGGATGCATTACAATTTTTTACATCATCAAAGGGTATTACTAAATCGTTATTCATTTGGTTAGTTGCAATTTTGTTGCTAATATGAGAGGCCGAAATATTTGAAGTTCATAATTAGAGTTGTTTTATTTTGTTTATTTTGGCTATACAAACTTTGGTGGATGAATTATACAGGCCTCTGAGGCAAACAACATATGGCCGATACTTATCTTATCGCCCTAAGAGAATTATCGAATCATGGACGATGTGGCTTGCTAACATCGTCCCTAGTCCTACTGAAACCCAAGACAAGGTATGCGTTTATTGAATATTATGCTTATGCTTTTGTAATTTTGCTTATGAATTTATAAATCTATGAAAGACCAAATTGTACTAAATTTCGTTGTTGGGAACTGATTATGAGCATATAGTATGGTTGTTGATCTTGTCTCTATATTACCATGGAGATTGTACGTTGATGCTTCAGTTTTTGAAAGCAATAGCCAAGTCTTTGGTATTGTTTATTTATCTCCTAGTGGTTCTGTTTTCAAAGCCTCACGCCGCTTAGATTATCTTAGGCCGAATATGAAGCTTTGCTATTCGTGCTAGAACTGTTTTTTGCTATAGGTGCTACACATATTTAGGCTTCTAGTGATTCATTGGTAGTAGTATAATAAAAATTCAAGGTTTGCCAATGTTTCGACGAATCACTTGTTGTTTATCTTGATAAATGTCTAGCTATTCTTATCTTGAATTGCGTTATCATTTCTCATATATTTAGACATGAAATCTGAAGAGAAAATGAGTTGGATCAACTATCATCTGGCTACCGTGTTTTTTTTGTTGTATCTCACATTCTACAAGAGCCGATGCTTTGTTTCGCCAACATAGGTAAGGCCGGATTGGATCCCACTACTTCGGCTGCTAATAAAAGATATAGTGCAGGTGAAGATGAAGACCAGATGAGGCTCATTGTTGTTTACATGAGAAATCTAATGAAAAGAGTGAACCTTAATGTTCATCGATGGTTGCTATGAGAGATGCACATGAAGATATTTGTGATATCCATAAATCCCTCAAGATAAAGTGGTTGTTCTCAAAGGCAATTATTTGAAGACGTTCTACTAAAATGGCAGCCAACCTGAAGATAAATGGCCGATACAGAATTATCGCCCTTTAAACCAATGGTCGATGGAGTGTTGACATCGTCCTTAGCTAAAGATGGAGCAAGTTATTTTCTGGCACGCAAGCTCTGCCAGAAAACAGGGGGGCATGTGTTGACACTCATTTTGGGCCGATAGCTAATCAAGGATAAAATCCCGCCGTGACAAATGAAAATAGATGAGGCCCCATTAGAAAGATTCACTCGGCGAGTTTTTATTGCTCATTGAGGAAACATAATATCCACCATGTCAAGTTTTTCCATGATCCGGCTTGATAGCCGATTGTGCGAACAGTCAGAGGTAACCTCGAGGATCAAGATATGAAGGATTCCAATAGAGCTCATTTCAAGATGACCTCAAATGGAAAAATGATAGAAACAAAAGTTGTGCGTCTCATCAAAACAAGCAACTTTGTTTTTTGTGTCATCATGATCCGAGATGGTATGTGACCTTTGGAATATATACCAGGCACGAAAGACTCCGATGTCTGGTCCGAAGCGTAAGGAAAATTATTTAAATACGAATCTGCGAATTGGACGAACATTTTTACGTTCGGATGATTTTTACAGGTCAAGATCTACTCGGATGAAACAGTGGTCAACGTGAAAGTTCTTCGTTTTTTCAAGACGAACAACTTTATTGTTTACAAGATTTTGATTTGAGGTCTTTTACTGCCTCAAAGTTGTCCCGCAAGGTACTGCCAGTTTTAAACCGAACAGTTTTGGAAAGTTCGGTTCAAACCATCCGAATTGGACCTAGTTTAGGGTTTTGGACGTGTATCCAACCCTTCATCTTACACGGAAAGTCCAGCCGCCCTTTATATACATGATGGGTGATGGCCGATTGAAACAACACCAATCGAACAAATTAATCTACTACTTTTTCGTGTTTATCTACCTTTATCTTTTCCCCCTTGTATCTCCCTTCTCGTTCTTCGTTGTTCTTCAGGATTGGAGGCTGCGAATCCACGAGGTCCTAGGGGCGGTCAGGCCGATCTAGGGCACCCCATAGCCGCCGCAAGCCCTGATGGGGTCCCTCCCGGTCGAGCGGGTTTTCGGGTCTACAAAAGCGCTCGCTGGACTGTCTTGCGTATCGCGCTTCCGGCGAGCCTCCCTCGGCGCGTGCTGCCGCGCATCACGCTCGGCGTCGAGGGTACACGGCGACGTGTTCGTGTGCGAACAGCAGCACAAAACGCCATCACTTCATTTGCGGTGCACATGGTCCAGCATGCCGATCCATGTATGCAGTAACAGTAGCAGCGGAAATAAAGCAGAATGATTGTTCTTATGTTTTATTCTAGCCTTCAGCTAATCCATGCAGTAAAAGACGGATGAGTACAAGTCAAACAGGAAGGCCTTGTTTGGCAAAAGTGTTTTGTAGAGTATTTGAGAGTATTTTTTGGAGGGGATTGGGTGAAAACACCCCTCTCACAAAAAACACTTTGTTACACCAAAATACCCTCACTCGTCAATACTGTTCATTGGTTTTCTATTTGGAAGGCAGGGATACGAACTTGAATTTCAGCAGACTTTTTTTCACAGTTCAGACAAGTTACGAAGTGAAATCTCTTCGACTTGGAAGTTTACGCTCCAAGAGCAATCACTGGTACTTGATACATTCAGAAATCAAAGTTGACAAAGAATCAGCTAAACAAAGAAGCAATTTTCGAGTACTAGTTCAAGTGTTCTAGTGTGACTCATTCGATTGAAAAGTAGAACTCGAATCAGTACTAGCTAAGAAAGTCCAGATCAAGTACAAGATACAGTAGAATCAAGTACACGATATACTCCCTCCGACCCGAATTATTGGACGTGATGTCCTTTTTACAAAACACACCTTCCAATTTTCCCGACAAACCTCCGAGGTCGTCTCTATCCCTAACACTCGTCCGGTCGTCCCCCTTTCCCCGCTACTCCGCCGCCGGCGGCCATGTCTTGCCCGCGCCGCCTGCTCCGCCCCTCCCTCGCCGGCCTCCTTCCTTCCTCATCGTCTCCCCGCCTTCCTTCCTCTGCCTTCCACCAACCAGAACCCAACGAGGAGGGAGCAAAGATGAAAGTGATCCCTTTTGCCCCCAAGCGTCTAATTTTTCCGGCTCCGGCGGCGGTGCTCGTAGTCGGCGGGGTGAATCCAGAGGATTCCTCGCATCCTTTTGCGCCGCCACACGCACCACCTGTCGGAGCTCCCCTACAACCTTCTCCACCTGGCGTGGGCGCGCGGCTGCGCGTGCGCGCGTGGCGAGGTGGTGCCGCAGCTTGGTGCGGGAGGGGAGGTCTCGGCGGCCAGAGCCTGGGAGGTGGTGCTGCAGCTTGGTGCGGGAGGCACCTCGGCGGCCAGAGCTTGGGAGGTGGTGCTGCAGCTTGGTGCGGGGGGCTCTGCTTCTGCCCCTGCAATCACCGGCCAAAGTGAGTTGCCATTAGCTTGTTTAACTGCGAAAATTACTGAGCCTTTGCTTTGTTTGATAAGAAGTAATGTGGCTCTAAATTTAGCTACAAGAATGTGTGTCATACTCCGTAACTGAATTTTCATGTGGATCAGAGTGAGCTTTCCTTCCTCCAGTTCATCCCAGGCTTTAAATTTAGTTGCAACAATGTGTTTCATAGCTGCATGAATGTGTTAAGTGCTTGTGTTGGGAAATTCAGCAGTTGATGTTGACCGTTGCTTGCGTCGTTAATCTGTTTGAATGATATGGTTGCTTTCTGGTTTGGTTGGAAAACTGACAGTTGTTGCTCCATTGCCGTTTAAGGAGATAGCTCAGGTTTTTCCATAGAGTTTGTCGATAGTCTGCTTCCTTGTGTAACCTTGCATATAGTACAGCCTTGTGTTCCGTCTCCTTGGTTTCTCCCAGTGTATTGTTGTCCTATTGAGTAGTTATGTTTGTACTGTAATATTCATCTCAGTTTTTATTTCTTTTGACTTATGGCTTCTGGTTTAAACTAGTCTTCTACCCAGCTTGTCCGAAATTCAGAAGACTAAATTTTTAGTTTTAATTTTTCAAACTGCATAAGGTTAATTTGGTTTGAAACATGAAGAGAAAGAATTGTCATGTTGTTGATTTGAAGGCTTTCTTGGAAAGAGTTGCCACAAAACAGACAAACTGAAAATCAGAACAATATGCAGTTGGTGTTATTCCAAGAACAGGGACAAGCCATCAAGCGTCCGGAAAGTTAACCTCTAATTTGTAAGCTGTCCCACTAGCTTTCCATTCTTGTCTTGATTATTTATATGTTGCTCCTTTGACATGTTGAACAATTGGTAGTGATCAATGATATTGTGCTTAAACTGTGCATATATTATACAGTTAGAACTGTATGATGCTCCTATAATCAATTATGCATGCCAGTATATTCCATCAATCTATTACTCCTTGTCTCTGTCATTGCAATCTACCAGTATATGCCATCAAGTACGTATATGAACAGTAGGAAACACAGTTGTAGAATAATGACTTGAGTTCAAACAATTACTACTTGAGTTCAAACAATTACAGCCAACATAATTATATACAGCCATCTTCACCTTTACATTTTTTTGCAATATACCATGCTTCTACTTTACATTTGTTTGCTCCTTGTTCAATATACCCTGCTTCTCCTCTGTTCAATTGTACAGTACTCCATGCTAGCTATTTTAGGACTATTTGTTTGCGCCCTCCTTATCCGAGCTTCTCTTGTATTGAAGCTTGGAATTCTCCTATTTTGGTTTCCCGAATGAGGTTAATTTTCTGTGTCTCGATTCGATTCCTTTGACGGACAAGGCTTGATGGGTCATTCAACCATGTATCATATGTATTTCCTGGGATAATTATGTGATCATCCACAATTACTTGGGGGCCAGTCCTGCGTGCTTTTCTCTTTGATGCTTTGGCTGGTTGTTTTCCCTCGATCTTCTTCTCCTCTTGCTCCTCTTGTTGATCCTCTTGATCCTCTTCTCTTCCTCTTCTCTTCTTGATCCTCTTCTTCTCCTTGGGCTTCTCTTCTTCTATTATTGGTTGTTTTCCCTTCCTCTTCTCCTGATTAGGCTTTTCTTCTTCTATTATTGGTTGTATTGCAGCTTCAAATTCGCCTATTTGTGTTTTCCGGATGAGGTCAAGTTTCTGTAAATAGTAGACATCAAATTCTGTGAGTAAGATGCATCAGTTTAGACCCATCTTAATACAGATAATTACAAGCAATAGGACATTGACATACAGTCTTGACTCGATGCCATGGACGGATAATGCTTGATGGGTCCTTCAACCATGTGCTATATTCTTTTGCTGCGATAATAGTGTCATCATCCACAATTAATTGGGATCTTCCTTTTCTCTTTGATGCTTTCTTTGCTTGTGTAGCCTTGATCTTTTCCTCCTCTTCCTCCTTTAGTTGCTTCTCATATTCCTCTATCAACTTTAAGGTTTATTCATATAGTTCGCTATCAACCTCTAGTGTGTCAGGCAAGTTTTCCCCCTTTATCATTTTGTCCTTGCCCATGTGAATTAGCTTATATGTATTTCCACCCTGATTTTTCATAATCTGCACAAGGACAGACTGCAAGGTGACATACACTTTGGCAAGTGTATTCACGTCATATGCATCGTAAGCTTGTTCTACTGATTCTATCAGTTCTTTGAGAGTGTTAGGTGCACTCTCAAATGCCAAGGATTGGATTGAACTGAAGAAGCAGAGATCCAGAACATTCACATCCGGGGAGTTAGGAGGTTGAAAAGTCAACCTAATAGCCAATCCTGAAGCTTTTACGGCGGCTTGAAAAATAGGATCATCAGGCAGAACATGTGTTCTTGCATTATCCTGTTGTATCCATATGGTTCCCACGTCTCCATCCTCGGGCCATACTTCAACAATTGCTGGAATTACCTTCTCACAGAGGTATTCCCGCATCACGTCTCTAGTAACATTGAGATTCTTTAGCATCAAATCGCCTTTTGTCTGATACTTTGAGTTGTACTTGGCCACATCCTCTATGACAAAAGCCCAAATTCCGACCTTTCCGTCAAATGTCATATTACCTTGTGCATCAAATCTTGGTCTTGTAACCAGAGTTAGGAACATCACCTTACCGATGTTGTTATGGTTATGGATAGTGCGAACTGGATCCGGTTCTTCTGGAGTTAGGTAATATGTTCGATTACGCTTTGTCATATCAAACCATTTTTCATCCATATGCATTATGTTCCCCATCATTTTGAAGATAAGCTTTGCATCTGTTATTGATGGTTCATCTATCATTGAGATGCAATATAGAAGTCTTCTGAGTCTGTTTTCCAAAGATAGATATGGCTTCAGACTATTAGTATGGCGCCTTAAATCGCCCCATGCCAACCGTCTTTGAAGTGTCGAGAAAGGGACATCAAGGGACCTTGCTAGCGCCCTCAATGTACCCCTTTTGTTTAGTGGAACTTTAGGCACCCTTTCGTCGAGATTAAGCTCTCTCCTCTTTCTTCCGCATCTTCCCTTCCACTTGTTTGAGAAATCAAGCACTTCATTTCTTCCCTCTTGATCTATGGCCTTCTTCCATGTCTTCTCAACAGATCTAAGACTTATTCCCAAAAGTTGAGCGACAATTTCTTTATCTGCCTTCACCACGGGTCTATCATTGCCTAGAGCTTTCAGTGCAATATATGCAGCAAATTTATAACTTTCCGGCATATCTTTATGGTGCCTCTGCACACCATGTTCTTGTTCTTCTTATAGAATCTGATCTGGCTCCGCAGCATGTTCTTGTTCTTGGTGTTCTTCTTCTGAAACATGTCCTAGCTGAGCAACATGTTCTTGTTCTTGGTGTTCTTCTTCTGAAACATGTCCTAGCTGAGCAGCATGTTCTGGAGTATGCGGACTGAAATTGAGATCCAGATCCCTCCCTGCATCATCTTGCTCTTGTGGAGGAGTTAAATTGATATCAAAGAGGAGGACCATTTTCTCCTATTGTGGACTGGGCGAGCTGCAGAAAAGATACCAGAGTCATTACAAAGGATAACACATTTGTTCCCTACTTGCATGTACAGATTCCAGGAAGCACAAGTTCCAGCTCAAGCAAATAAATGTGGTGCAAGCATTCTATGCTTTGATGAAATACAAGTAACTACTAATAAATGTGGAAGATTTAGACACAGATGCATATCTCCACAAATCTTTTCCACTCCAAATGCTGAATGTTTCAGTTGATTGCTACTTCAGTACATTGGTTTTTGTTTCAGCAAAGGATTCAGTTTCAGCAAGAAACACAAACTACTGAGTATAATCCGCATCCCCAGTACATTGTACTCCAGTTTCAGCAAGGGATTCAGTTGAGTACATTGAATGGGTTTCAGTTTCATATTGACTACTGATCATACTCCCGTACATTGCTGGGTTTCAGTTGATTACTCAATACAAAAGTACTCCGACAAAGGACTCCAGTACATTGCTGGGGTTCAGTTTCAGATTGCCTACTGCATGAATGGGTGCGTCCAGTTGATTGTTTAATTGTTTCAGTAAGTTGATTAAAAACTGACAAAGTACTGAGTACAATCCACATCTGCAGGTTATTAAGTCGGCCTCTCCTTGGATGATAGCAAGTATACTGAATGTCCAGCTCAAATGAAGCAAGTATACTGGATGTCCTGTCAACATATTATTGTCTAATATTTCTATTTCGTCCTTGGACAGGTATACCAGCCAACTGAAGAAGAAATGAGGCGTTAGTTAGATCCATATGAAAATGTTGTATGCATAGAGTGCAATCAAGGTGGTGAGGACAATCTCATGTTGCTGTGTGATATTTGCGATTCCTCTGCACATGCTAAATCACCAATTCTTGATGAATGCAGAACCCTGTCCGTGCTTTGCTTTTACCGGCGACATTGCTCTGATTTGGGCAAGTGCTAACAGAGGACCAGTTTTGCTACTGACGAGAAAGAACACCATCGCGCCCCCAACGGAAGAACACTGCAACTAACAGAGGAATTCACCCATTTTTGGAACAAAAACAGCTGTATCTCCTTGGAAAGGAAAGCGAGATCGGCGCGATCCGGAGCAGAATTGGCAGGCGCGCGCGAATCGTGCATCAGGAGATTCAAGCATTGAGAGAATGACACGGAGCAGAATCGTGGATCCGGAGCAGAACACGGAGCTAACATCAGGAGACCAAGCATTGAGAGAATGAGAGCGCCGTACCCTTGTGCCGTTGCGAGCTGCTTCGTCGCGTCCACCGCGGAGCAGGGCGTCACCCGCGGGAGGCCTTCACTCTGCTCCTGCGCGTCCCCCGTTCCCGGCGGAGCAGGGAGACGTCCCGGACCACGACGCGAGGGGCACGGACGGAACGGCCGCGAGCGCGGACGAAGGCAGCGCAGCGGCGGCAGAGTGGGTCTCGAGGAAGAGAAGGCCAAACCTCGACGGCCGCCGGGCGACCTCGACGGCGCAGTCGGTGTCGAGGAAGAGGAGCTCGGTGAGGTCGCCCACGAGGCCTTCCTGCGCAGGGAAAGGAGAAGCGACCGGCCGGCGGGCCCTCCGCGGGAACCTCCCGACACCGAGCGGATCCGCCCCGAACTCCCTCTCGCCGGGGAGCTGCAGACGGCAGCGCCACGCCGTCGGCCTCCTCCTGGAGGAAGACGACCTCCTGATTTGGACCTGATTGCAAATTATTTTGAATTCACGAGGGGGTTATTGTAAAAAACAACTGATAACACTCTCCCGAACAGTAATTCGGGTCGGAGGGAGTAGTAGAATCGATTGACCATGGTTGATGGGACGGAGCAGCTAGAATCCGGCGGTGGCCTTCCAGGTTGCAGACGCCAGACGGGCCGGAGTGGAGGTCTTCACGGACGCAGATGGGGCGTCGCTCCGAGCGTCAGCGTCGCCAACGCAGAAAAACACGAGGGACCAGGAGCGTCTTGAATACACGTCAATCCGGCGTGTATCGGGGAGTTTTCTGGAGTTGATCCCCGCGTAAACCAGCCCGCCAAACGGCCAACTCATGATTTTGCGTGTAATAATATTGCGCCGGGATAATACACTGGAAACGTAGCTAATACTCCTGTACCAAACAGGGCCGAAAGGAAATACTATAGTACGGATGAGACGGGTAGCATGCATGTCTTTGCCTTTTTTCAGTCGAGCGAGCGAGCGAGAGAAACTTGTTTTGCGTTCACACATAACCTGCCGGGCAGCCAACGATTTACGGCATGCAAGTACGTGTTATTTTTAGTCCCACCTCGCCGACCGAGAGAGAAAACGACCAGCTTATATACCTCGCACTTCCTACATTTGCATGCAACTGTCGGCAGCTCGGTTGGAAACAGGATTTGCGCAGCGCACGGAGACGAGAGCTTCGTTAATGGGCTTTGATCTCCGCTGGCCCAATCTGTGATTCCTTAAGCGAAGCATGAGATAAGGGAGCACGCGAGCGACAGGGAGGAGCATCCTAGGTGTTAACCCATGCACGGCGAGAAAACACTCTTCACTGTATGGCTGCACAACGTTAACCCATGCACGGCGAGAAAACACTCTTCACTGTATGGCTGCACAACGCCAACCAAACCATTAATATGCCTTACCTTTCCAATTTGTAGAGATAATCATTTTTCGTTGTTTAGCTGTGTGTTTGAGCCCATAACCTGTAATGCATCTTAATATTGGCGTAACAAGTAAGCATCTACATGTGAAATGCTACTGGACAGCTACTTAATTTGTTGTCTAACTGTAGTATACACAGTTGGTAGATCTTGACAATTAGCAAGTCCCCAGTTTCGCAGTTGGTGCATTGGGACTGGTTTAACATTTTAAGACCTACAGTACTAATTATTATTTCTACTCATTACTGTCATGCACTTTTGTGCTACTGTATGAAATGCCAATGACTATATTTTGGACGTATTTTGTAGGTATTCTCTCATCGATGACTTGTACGATGAACTCCACCGTGCGCGGTTTATGGGGAGGAAGGAAGGGTTTTTGACCAGCTCCACCAGAGGTCCGGTGGGGTTAATGACAAGATGAAGTATGACGAGCGATACACGAAGCATATCCGACAGACTGGGCTTCTCCCTTTCATCACACTCGTGTCTCGTTCGACGCCGAAGATGAACCCTTGTTTGATCACGGCACTCGTTGACCGATGGCGTCTCGAGACACATTCTTTTCACTTCCATTGTGGGGAGATGACTGTGACTCTGCAGGATGTTTCTATGATCCTTGCACTTCCTATCAAGGGTGACCCTATATGTTTTAGCACTGATACTGAGGGATGGCGTGCCACTATGGAGGGCCTCATAGGGAAGGAACCAGGTGTTCAGAAGATGTCTGCCGGTGCAACTTATTCATGGATTGCTCAGAATTTTGGCCAGTGCCCAGATGGATGATGAAGATAGTGAAGTGGTGCAGCATAATGCCCGGGCATATTGTTGGTATGTAATCAGCCGGGTTTTTTTTCTAACGCCACCGGAGACCGCGCTTCCTTTATGTGGCTTCAGTTATTTGCTGGTTGGAAGCATGGACTTAGTTGGGGTACAGCTGCACTTGCTTATTTGTACCGCCAGGTAACCACTCAGTGTTTTGGCAAAATTCAAGTTTTCTCGAGTTGGATATACTTACATATTTTTTCTTGTGTGTGCAGCTAGATGAGGCGTGCCCCTACGGCACGGATTTAAAGGACCGGAGTAAGTCGAAGGAAGCTAATATCAGTGGTCCTATGATCCTCTTGTCGGTTTGGTGTTGGGAGCGCTTGCCAGTTGGGCGGCCAACAGTTTTGGATTACGACCGATGGGATGATCATGGTGATCCAGAGCATATGGTTACATGGGCGTGACATTGGGACAAGGTTGAAGGTTTCTTTGGTGTTTCGAAGACACACTACTTGCACTACGTCAACGAGCTCGATGTCATGCTTCCAGAGAATGTAAGCTCATTCGCTTGTTTTCCTAGCAGTATTTCGATGTTCTAAAAATACTACTAACCATATCGTTGATTGTTTTTTACACAGGTGACCTAGGATCCATATGGAATAGCAGGTAATATTGGTCGCAGTATAACATTCGCTTTGAACCCAAAGTGCCTAGACGAATCACATCTTTGGAGGTTGTGTGGCCTGTTAATTTGTTACTACGCCGTGGAGTGGCATCTACCACACCGGGTTATGACATAGTTTGGCTTATATCAGGAGACCCCACCAAAGTTCAAAGACACTTCTTTCCATCTTCACGGGTAATTACTTATGAAAAAACCTTGTAGTTATTTTGATTGTTCCAATGTACAGACAAAGATTACATTCTATGTGCAGCATCGACAAGATCAAGAAGAAGGGCATAAAGAATTGGAGCAAGGAACATAAAGTACACATCAAGAGGTTTCTTCACAAGATCGATAAGATCGAGCAAAGAATGCTTAGAGGCACTCCACCTCCCGCCCCGTGGCCTTTCGTTACCGCGGCATTCAACCGCTATCTCATGTGGTTGCGTGGTGTGGCTCGTACACAACTAAACCCGCTGACATTTCAAAGTGAGGACGTATTGCTTGAACCCAATCCGGGTTTCGATTAAATGGCCAATTTGGAGTACAACAAGCTCATTAGGACTGGAACACGCACACAAGGTATATTTTCCTTATCTCTACGTATCTATAATATCTAAATTGACGCTTTGCTCGATTGTGTGCTTTGCGCTATGTAATATGCTTGCTTATGCTACAGTTTGTTGGTGCGAGTATACTGCCTTTTTTAGTAATTTGATATATACGGAAAATCTACCAGTTTTAATAAGTGATAAACTGTGGCTTATATATATGGGAAGTCCACCAATAAATTCTGATAAATTGCTTTGCGCTATGTAAGCTGCACATTGTTGAGACCAATAAGCACTGAAGAAAATCATTCTAATATGATAAAATCATGTTCAAATTACCAGCTCTTTCATACTTGAACAACCAGGTGATCTTCTAACTTAAAGAATGCTTGTTTTTTTCATAGCAAACCGAGCTCTCGAAACATGTCATCGAAACCAGGGAGGCACTCAAGTACCCTTCAGGTGAAGAGTCCTACCATGCGCTTAAAGCATTTGCCGAGGTATATCTTGTATTTTCATGCTTCTTTTGCAAACTTCCGATCTTCTAACTTAAATAATTGTCTATTTCACAGCGAAGCAAGTCTTGGGCACGTGGTGTAGGTGCTCTTCTCGGTTGTTGCTTCATTGGCGATGTTGTGCCTACCACGTCTAGTCCTTCGTCAAGTACTACACACGGATCTCTCGAGGACTCGGGTGTGGGTGACACCGAGGAGGAGGAATCGGGTGACATCGAGGGGTAGGAGGATGAGGGACACACGCATGATGAGACCAACACCTCGTAGATCCCTGATGCACCTGAGCCTAGTCAGCAGCAGCAGTACAACTTCAAGGCGAGGAAGCAAAGGCAATATTCAAAGGAAGATATTTTACTCCGGATGTGTACCAGAATAAAAAGGCAGCTAAGGACCCGGTCGAGGCGGAGGACAGCGAGGAGGAGCCGATTAGGAGGAGACGGCGCCTAGGTGTTGCTAAGAAAACTGAGGTTGACAACGCAAAAAAAGGGAAGGGGAAGAAATCATGATGTTTACTTGAACTGCATTGTCACTTCAGAACTATGTTGTTTTACTGATGATATCATGTACTATGTTGTCACTTGAACTATGTTTTATTTGATATTTTCAATTGAACTATGTTGTCACTATGTTGTTTTACTTTTAAAGATATTATCCTTAACTGTACTCTTAGAGGCTGATGCTGTCACTTCATTTTATCATGCCCGGAATACTTTCAAAGGCTGCTAGACTGAAGTTAAGATTATTCTGTGTACATGGCGCCACATACCAGGGCGCCGTACGACCGTGGCGTCCTTCTATAAAATCACTCTATGGCAATATGTAGGATACATAGTATCGAACTAAGACGACAACCCGATTGTGTCTTCTACACCAAGCCTTCCTCTTGGGCCTTAGGCGGGCACTGTCTTAGACTCTTAGACAGACTCCTCTTGGGATCCAACCTGGCTGGGCCTCCGTCCTGGTCCTTGGAAGATGGGCCTCTTGGTTGACCTTCTGACCTCACCTCCCGTCAGCCACCTAGGTCCACCAGTATGTGGTCATGTCGTAGCTATACCCGGTTAATATTAAGGAGAAAATGTCAACGTGGCATAAGCTCGCAGAGAGTGGCCCATGGCGTATCAAAGATCTGTATTTCAGTTTGGCCTCGCCAAGTTCCATACTTTGTTTGATGATTCACAAGTAAATTTTGTAAGAATTGCCTAAACGGAACAGATTTTGTAAGAAACAAGTTACCTACTTTCATCACTAGGGCTTGTACAACTCTAGACCCTTAAGCGATTAACAATAATACGCCTATCAAAAATGAAAATCAATCAAGACCTCTGCCAGCAAACACAACTAATAGATGCGCGAAAAACAATTAGTTTTTGCCGTTGGAAAAAAAGTTGGCTGCTAGAGAAAAAAGTGCATCGCCCGGCTCCTATTCTAGTTGTGGCAATGTGGCTCCCGATTCTAGGCAAGATCGCCGCCTCAACGGCCGTCAGCCTCCTCCAAGAGACACGAGTATTAGGTTCATTGGGCCTCCAAGAGAACCGTCGGCGTCCTCCGGGCCGGTCAGAGAGGGCTCCACTTTGCACAATATATGAGCTAGATGTATACATATACTTCCTCCATTTCATATTATTTTTTATAGATTCAGATGCATCTATGACAATGAAGTACTCTGGCTTTGCCACAAAACTCTACGGGCTTGCTTGATTCTAAGGATTTGGAAAACATAGAAATAGGAAAAACGGAGGAATAGTATGTCATGGCGTATGAAATCCTACATGAATGAAAAACGTAGCGACTAGTTGGAGACGTGGTTTGGTTGCACTACAGGAAAAACACATGAAATTTTTATAGAGATCAAGTACATGTCATAGTTGTCATTTTTCCATAAAGGGAATATATTAATATCAAGAAGATACCAATTACACCCAGCCTCTGCAACAACGCACCACCCTAATGACACTACGGATGCACACAGCCAAAAAATAAGAAAAGAAAACTAAGAAATAAAAGTCCTGCTACAGTATCTCGGGACTAACAACAGCAATACATCCACCGCCAAGACAACACCTGAATTACAGACTCTCCAAAAACGACGCCTCCAAGAAGGGAACAGTGCTCAAACACCATCTTCGCCTGATCAAAGATCTTAGGTTTTCACCCTGAAGATAGTCCCTGCTCTCAAAACAATGCCTCCACCAAGGTCATTGCCAGGCACAACCAATTAAGGCCAGACCTTGGGTTTTCACCCTGAAAGGTAGGACTCTGCACTTCACATGTGTTGTCGCCCCCACTTTCATACCGCTGCTGTGAAGCCCGGAACACCAAGCAAGTCCCTCAACAGAGCAGAGACTTGAACCTCCCTTAGCTAGTCCTCCCCTCCGGCCTTCATGAAATTCTCTTCTTCCGACTTTCATCATGGATCCATAGTCACTTGATATCAACACAGAAAAAGAGCTTCACGCTGCTCCCTCCAGAACCAATCGGTCGGAATAAAAACATGGGTGCGCACGACCGAATACCTCCGATCCAGCAAACTCCAGGCAAAAGCACTATTACATTCGCCGGCGGAGCCTTCCGGAACTCAACACTCCGGCCAGATCACGAGTCCAGGCCTCCGGTAGGTCCTCCTCTTCATGCAAGAGAGGCCCTAGGACCGCCGCCTTTATTCAGGTCGGACCCCCACGTCGGCGGCCATCCTGGGCTGGCCACTCCAACCCTCCACCGGCGACACCATCGCCGGCTTCCAAGCTCCTCCATCTCGCCGCTGGAACGCGGTGATAGATCAAAAGATCCACCACCACCAACCGCAGGCCGATCCTCTCCGGCGAAGAAGAGGGTCACCTCCACCGTCGAACCCAAGGCTGCTGCCCCGGGCGTCCTCGTACCGCGGGAGAAGCCCAAGATCAACGCCCCTCACCGGGAGAGGCGGAGGAAAAGGCGATGTCCGCCTCCACCAGCCACCACCGCCGGCATGCCGCCGATGGGAGGTGGGGAGACCGCAGCCCGCAGCTGGATCGTCCCCGGGAGGACCGCCGCCGCCCCTCCATCCTCGTCCGACCGCCGCCGCGTGAGAGACTCCTTGGCCGCCGTCCCCGACGCGTCACGAGGGAAGGCCCCCGCCGCCGCCACGCCCCGAGATCTTTGCCCCGGCGGCGCTGCCGGCGGCGGCGGCGGGAGGTTTGGGAGGCTGGGTGCGGGAGGCTAGGGTTGGGGGCTGGGTCTCTTGGAGATCGTCTCATGTCATAGTTGTCATAGACACAGAGATAATTTTTCAAAAGGTCTAGCCTCTTCGAATCAAATGGCAACTATAGGAAAAATTAATATGGGCAAGAATCTCCTAGTACAAGTTTTCTTTGAAATTCATATGAATCAAACATGCCTACTTGTGTGAAGCAGAAGGAATCCTGCATCGCTTCGTCGTCGTGTGCCAGCACGTCCGACAGAACATTGGGCTATCCCAACTAGCCTTTAAAATACGGGAAAGTCAGAGCTGGAGCAGTTCCGCCACAGCCCCCGATCATTTCTGACTTCTGGAGGCCACACTCCTCCGATCACAGCCATTGGTTGTACCACAGATCCGACGATTAAAGTAGCCCCCACGACGCAATCAATCGCACGAACAGACGCAGTCACGAACAAACAAACGAAACAAAATTCAGAGCCCTTGCAGAGCACCAATAGGGGTGTACATAAACCGTCGCTATTAGCAGACACGATGCGTGGCGTGTATCTCCATTGTCAGATCGCGTATCAGGACGCCAGCTTGTTACGGCGCTAGAGCGTAGGCACATCACATGGCGGCACGCACACGCGGGTGTCTAACCATAGCTGTAATATTTAATTTGGAGTGGATGAAGTACAGTTTAAATCAAAACTCATAAAGTTTGGACGAGTCAAAACTTGAACTCGAGATGTTCTGAACTAACTAATTTTGATCTAAATCAAACCTTGAAATTGTTTGATACACCGGAAAACAGTAATCATGGGCCATGCCATTTGGAGAGGTGGACATCGATCTCACTGGTCACTTTCTCATTCTTCTTCTTCTTCTTCTTCTTCTTCTTCTTCTTCTTCTTCTTCTTCTTCTTCTTCTTCTTCTTCTTCTTCTTCTTCTTCTCCTCTTCTTCTTCTTCTTCTTCCTTCTCCTCCTGCACCGCCCCTATCCCCTCCCGCACTAGTCCAAGGAACCTAGCGCCAGACCTCATGCACCGTCCACTGGCATCCAAAGATTGAGGTTCACCCTCCCATTCATCGGCACTCAACTTCTGCCGCGAGTTCCCATCTCGCGTGGATGCTACTCTAAAAGTGAGCGGCGGTGCCTCCGAGTCCCAATCCTTGCCCGCTCTGTGCCCTCCCGCTCGTAGTCGCGCGCCTCCGCTGTGCTCCCTTCTTGCACAAGAGGGCTAATGCCACACTTTCGCTCGTTGAAGCACGACGATGATCGTCATTGTCAAAATCGAAGACCACCCCTGTGCCCCTATGCTCGTGAACGAGGACCACCGCCGTCGTGTCCCTAAAAGTTGAAGCCCAAGGCGGTTGGGCGTCATCGAAATCTAAGACGAAGGACAATGTGAGGGTCGATAGACTCCATCGAGGATTTTGGTCCGGTGCGCGCCGAAGATGATAATGTAGCCCAGGGGCGCGCATTGGTGCCTTAGCTGATGTGTGTGCTGTTCTGCCTCACCTGCGTTGTAGCGCAAGGTATTGAAGGTGTTGCCCTTGTGAGCCTAGTAGCAAGGCGCATATACGGGACAAGAGCTCGAGGTCACCATCCTTGCTTGCCTCACGCTGAAATGGAGTGTGTTTCTTGCTTCGATGGGGACGGACGACGATTACACGAGGTGGCTGTTGTGACATGTGGGAAAATGTAGTCGGTGAGAATATTGATTTGGGGTTCTATTTCCGAAAAATATTTCCAGGGTTCGATTTAGACTGGGGCTAGTTAGTTTAGGGTACGAAATATCAATAATTCTAAGTTCAGGCTATGATTCGTCCTACCTATACGAGCGGAAATTCAATTCGGCACCCAGGAGCGTCCTCTGCCAAAAAAAAAATCATATTTCGAAGTGTTGAAATTTTTTGATAACAAATTCTACATGTAAATATCTCCATAGTATATATGCGTCCGTCAAGTTTCACGAAAAACCAATATTTTTTATAGACTATGTGAAAAAGAGAAAATTTATCTTGTAATAAGCATTATTTTTAACACTGAATTTTGTCTTTTTTACACACGTCATATGACAAGTTATTTTTTTATGAAACGATTTTGTGACCTCGTAGCACGTGAAGATGTACGTGCAAATTTTTTGTTTCAACTTTTTTAAAATTCATAATGTATGTAATATACATTTCAAAATAGAGGGAGCATATATGCTCCATGTTCCTAACACCACTTCCACGATACGAGTTCAGAGTTTAAAAGGCTAAACGCAATTGGTAATAAATATGCGTGGTGTACGGTTTGGTGCACCACGCGGGTAATGCATATAGCTATGGTGCATCAAGTGTTGAGCCACGAGTACATTTTTTAGGTACGCTACGGGTATACTTTCGAAAAATAATTTAATAATTTATTTGCTCTTTTTGAATTAATCTTTTTTGCACAATTTTATGCTCCGTGGCGGCGGCTCAGCGCTGGGGTGGCACGGCGTGTGGAGGCGGAGGTCGTCGGGTCAGGGCAGGGCACGTGGAGTCGGGGAGAGGAGGAGCCCTAGGTTGGTGGGTACGGGGGCCATGCAGCCGCCACACGCAGGAGAGGAGGATTAGGCTGAGGTGGAGCCCACTGGTAGAAAAACAGGCTTCCGTCCAGCACCATAAGTCGCGAAGGTAAAGGAACCACGACTAATGGGGTCTTTAGTCGCGGTTCGTGTGGCGAACCGCGACCAAAGGCTCCGGGCCCGGGCGCACGGTGGCCAGCCGGTGCACGTGGGGGCTTTAGTCGCAGTTGGCCGGGCCAACCGCGACTAAAGGTGCCCGAAGGCCTTTAGTCGCGGTTGGCCAGGCCAACCGGGACTAAAGCCCCTCCCCTATATATACCCATCCAGCAGCCAACACTTAGCCATTTGGAGCCATTCTCTTCACAAACTTCACAAGTGAGTGTTAGGTTTGCTTTTGGTTCCTCTTGTGCACATAAGGTGTTTGATGAAATGCCCCAAGAGCATGAAACAAACATGATATGAAGTGTTGGAGCCACACTTGAGCTTTCTCATTTATTTTTTCCTCCTCGATCGCGGTTAGCAACTTGAACCTTTGATGTGTCATTGATAAAATATGCATGTGTGTGTAGTTCATTGTTTAATTTATATTGTTTGTAGCTAGTTAGTTTAACAAATGCATGATGGTTAATTATATATTTTATATTATAATAATGCAGATGAATCGGCAATGGATGTACGGTAACCGACTCTCCGGCGAGTTCGAGTACGGGTTTGAAAGATTTCCTCGTAGTGGCTAATGCGAACAAGCGGGGGGTTTTGTTATCTCGTCCATGTGTTAAGTGTAAGAATCGGAAGGGTTACTCTTCCTCAAGAGATGTTCACATGCACCTGCTTCGGCACGGTTTCATGCCAAGCTATAATTGTTGGACCAAGCATGGAGAAAGAGGGGTTATAATGGAAGAAGATGAAGAAGGGGATGATTTCATCAATGAAAGCTATCTTGCTCATTTCGGTGATACTTTCATGGAGGATGCTGAAGGTGAAGGGGAAGGTGAAGGGGAAGGTGAAGAAGAGGCACGTGATGATCCCGTTGATGATCTTGGTCGGACCATTGCTGATGCACGGAGACGCTGCGAAACCGAAAAGGAGAGGGAGAATTTGGATCGCATGTTAGAGGATCACGGGAAGGCGCTGTACCCCGGATGCGATGATGGTCCGAAAAAGCTGGGCTGCACACTGGATTTGCTGAAATGGAAGGCACGAGCAGGTGTAGCTGACTCGGCATTTGAAAACTTGCTGAAAATGTTGAAGAATATGTTTCCAAAGAATAACGAGTTGCCCGCCGAGTACGTACGAAGCAAAGAAGGTTGTCCGCCCTCTAGGTTTAGAGGTTACGAAGATACATGCATGCATCAACGATCGCATCCTCTACCGCGGTGAATACGAGAATTTGAATGAATGCCCGGTATGCACCGCATTGCGTTATAAGATCGAGGCGATGACCCCTGGTGACGATGTTGAGGGCCGGAAACCCGGGAAGAGGGTTCCCGCCAAGGTGATGTGGTATGCTCCTATAATACCACGGTTGAAACGTCTGTTCGGGAACAAAGAGCATGCCAAGTTGTTGCGATGGCACAAAGAGGACCGTAAGTCGGACGGGGAGTTGAGACACCCCGCAGATGGAACGCAATGGAGAAAGATCGACAGAGAGTTCAAAGATTTTGCAGCTGACGCAAGGAACATAAGATTTGGTCTAAGTACGGATGGCATGAATCCGAGGAGGATCGCACATGAGAAGGGATGAAGCCAAGGAGGATGAGGCGGGGACATGGCACGACCGTCGTGCAGGAGATGAGGCTGAGGTCTCTAAGAGCCCTAGGCCGGCTCGGGTAAGATGAGAGAGATAGCGAGGAAGGGAGGAAGGAAGGAAGAATAGGCAGAGGAAAAAAGAGAGCTCGTGTGTGAGGATAAGGGATGGGTGGATAAGGATGTCTGGATGAAGATATGGTGGAGACACTGGGGGCAGGCGACCGTTTCAGACTTGGCTGTGTCGCACCACTACATACGATACGCCAATGCTAAGTTTTGCCCATTCTGATAGAGAAATCTAAAACATCCAAAATAAACTATTTTTTCCTTTTAAATCGAGGATTCTAAAAATTCGGTAAATAGTCACACGCGTTGAATTCGGATGTAACTTTTCGTGTAGATTTTTTTCATATAAAAAATTATTTTATCCGACGTCGTACGCAACGCGCGTGTAGATATTTTTTCATATAAAAAAGTATTTTATCCGACGTCGTATGCAAAATCGAGAGCGTTTTACCGAAACATGAGGTGTTTTTGCAAAATATGTTGTAATCCATATTTGTTATTTTCCTAACAGCTAGGGTACCTGACATAACTACATCTCAAAAAATTTAAATTTGATGTTTTTATATTTTTTTTCTATTTTTTCAAAACTGAAAAAGCGATCCACGGGGGTAGGGGGAGACCAAACCTTGGCAAATTTACCCATGGGATAACGTATGGTGTCCCCAAATTTCAAAATTTGAATTTCTTACTTAGCCGTGGCACACGGCTAAGTGCGGCCACCGATTATATAAATAAATACTATAATAAAGGCAAACAAATAAATGAGAAATTTAGAAATAAATAAATATAAATAATTATTTTTTAGTCTAACCAGTTTCCATGGATTTGTATAGAACAATTATGCCACCTACACAAGTGCAGAATTCCGAAATTATCAAATATTTCATTTTAGGATGTTTCATTTTGCTCAAATTTTAATAAGGATTGAAAACGGTGCGGACACTTTCCTTCTATTTCCCAAAAATGGAATCAAAGAGCAAAAAAGGGATACAATATTTTGTGGAAAACGAACTAAAATGGAGTATTCTAACCGGAAATGGAAAATAGAAACGGTGGAGCCAGTTCCTACGGAAAAAGGAAGAGTTGAAATGCAGCTACCATCCTTGAACTTGACGGCCATGTCTAGAACAGTCCTTGAACTCAGAAAATACACCAGTGCAGTCCTTAATCTTGCTCTCTATGTCCACATACGGTCCAAGCATCCATTGATCCATATTTTGCTGACGTGTTGTTGTATCATGCGCATATGTAGCTCGTCCGAACCGTCTCCTCTTCCTCAAAACAAATGCAGGGCCATGTGTTTGCCTTCCATCGCTGCCTTGCACGTCCGTGAACGCATGCGGTCATGCAGGACGACAACTCGGCAGTGGGACGCTGAGACCTCCTGCGGGAGCGCAGCCAGCGAAACATTCGTGCTACCGATGTCGCAAGGTCTCGAAGGGGTGCTGCATGTGGGTCCGGAACAGCGACGACGAGTCGAGATACAGGGACGCGTGCGTTAGGGGTGTCGACTGCGCATAATCAGAGGGCGAGGAGCACCGCCGCCCTGCTCATCCGCTTGCGCGCCGGTCGTGTCGAGTACATGGCGTGCGCTGACCAGCTTATCCGCTCACACCCGTCGCCGGAACCGAAGCCGAAGAGCCTGACGCGCAGCGGGAGTGCCGGCCTGGAGTGGGCCGACGGGTAGCCACCGTAGTCAGTGTTCATCGATGCGGGAGCATGGCATGGTCGCGGGGACTGCTCGATTTAGGAATTTATGATGGCGGGAAACGATGCA
The DNA here is from genome assembly GCF_022539505.1 of Lolium rigidum. Lineage (NCBI taxonomy): Eukaryota > Viridiplantae > Streptophyta > Magnoliopsida > Poales > Poaceae > Lolium > Lolium rigidum. Next base: position 61,643,425 of record NC_061508.1, read on the forward strand.
GTGGGCCCGATCTAGTGCCATGTATCAAAATACAATTGTGAATAATAGTTTGGACCGTATCTGGACCTATGGAGTGAGATCAGGGACTGTTTTAGCGCATTTTCTGAGGTTAAGGATTGTTTTGGACATAGTCGTTAAGTTCAGGGACCGTAGATACATTTCACTCAAAAAGGAACAACAAGGAACTTCCAGAAAAACAAATACGAAACCTTTCACAAAATATAACCCGGCATGGCCTGAGCAGGGAATAGCACTCTAAGTTGGTGATTTCCTTTGCTTAGCAGGTTAGGGAGTAAATGAAACAAGGTTGTAACTGTTGAAAATATAAGCAAATATTCATATGAAATAATCCGTACAAGTAAATGATAAATCATGACTACGAAAATCACAAATAAATTAATCATGCAGATTAGGAAGGTAGATGAACAGATCACATCTAAACAAGATAAACTGATCGCATCTACCACACAAACTAGAACAAAAAACTCTAACAGAAACTAAAAGAGAGACGACAAGATCACATACTTTGCAGCAGCGTCGTTGTTGCCCATGTTGAGGTTGCCGAAGAAGTCGCTGAGATCCGGGAAGAAGTTGTCGGTGTGGAGGAACTCGTCGTCCGATGACGACGTCGTGATACCAGTAGTCGCACCGGAGCGCTCCCCAAAAACCTGATTGCTCCTCACCCGTACAGGTTCACGAGAGGCAGGGTTCCGGAGGCCTACTGTCCCGGTAGTCGGTGCACGCCAACGGACGGGATGAGGAAGACGAAGGCGGCAACGCAATAAACTGGAAACAAGTAGTCGCGTATGCGTCTAGTGCAGGCGGCTAGGGTTGCGCAGGGTCTTATATAGTGCGGTTCGGGAAGGTCGTGGGGTGCAGCACACGTCCGAGTCGGCACAGCCACGATCCAGAAAAACCGGAAGGTAAAACGGCTGAGTAACGCGTCCGTTAATGACTCAGAATTGATTACACAATTAAGGTGGCTCGGCGAGATTCCCGCAACCCGCGGCGTGTCGTGTCGTGTCGTGTCGTGTCGTGACGTGACGTGACGTGTCGTGTCGTGTCGTGGCGAGGCGTGGCGTGGCGTGCCGAGGCGGGCGGTGGAGGAGGAGTGCGCGAGGGCTCTCTCTCTTCTCACTCACTTACTAGGACTAGAACATCCCACCTTATATACCACTACAACTCCCTCCCAACTAGCAATGTGGGACTAAACTTCAGCCCCCACTAGTGCTGCCACTGATTATTGAAATGGGCCATGTGAGTTTCAGAATTTTATAATGGGCCATGGGCCACAGGCCAAATGCCACAAATTCCAGCAATCCCCCACAAACTCTCATTGGCACATCTCATCAATAAGTTTCCAGAACACTGTTATATATACCGGTATGTCGTGGAGACTGTTAAATTGAACTTCCACTTAAAGCTTCATATTACACTAGATCGCAACTTGGATAGTGGACTATGCCTTGAACTACAAGTTTTCTGCGCACTAGCTTCATACAAAGCCTAGACCGATACTAGGCTGCCGCGAGACTTCCTCGCGGTTTGGAGCTTATACGTCATACTCCAGGGCCTTTCATGAGTTTACTAGAGAGCACCCAACTCTCATAGATTGCGACGTTTAACAATCATACTCATATATGTGTGTTCTTCAAAAGATGTTCTGCAGGACAACATCTTTGCTAAAATAAGTCACTTAGAACACATTAAGATAATTATCAACCTGCCATGCAGATTATGAGAGTATTGCATCTTACGGAGTGGTAAAATTGCTATAGGGATATATACTCTCCTCCCAGCTGACCAACAGCTTGTCTCCCAGCTCTAATTCACGGGATCTCCGATCACATAGAGTGGGTTACCACCTTGGGCAGCTTATACTGTGGGTCTCATACCCATCTCACTCGATGCATTTTCTATCACATTTCGTGATAGTCCCTTTGTGAAGGGGTCTGCCAGGTTTCTAGACGTATGGATATAATCCAACGCTATAACTCCGGAGTTTCTCATTTTCCCGACAGTTTTCGAGTCTCCTCTTCACATGCCTTGATGACTTCATATTATCCTTAGAACCTGTTTACTTTGACGATCACGAGTATGATTATCACAGTTCATAGGAATAGCGGGTATTGGTTTCTCAACCACAGGTAAGTCCATCAAGAGCTCACGAAGCCACTCTGCTTCAACGGTGGCTGTGTCTAATGCTGTGAGTTCTGCTTCCATAGTTGACCTCGTAATGATGGTCTGCTTGCAAGACTTCCAGGAAACGGCGCCACCTCCAAGTGTAAACAAATAACCACTTGTGGCCTTAGTCTCATCAGCATCAGATATCCAATTTGCATCACTATAACCCTCAAGTTCCCTTGGATACCCAGTATAGTGAATGCCATAACTCGCAGTGCCTTTCAAATAGCGCAAAACTCTTTCAAGAGCATGCCAACGAACATCTCCAGGTCTAGACACAAAACGGCTGAGTTTACTTACAGCAAAGGAGATGTCAGGCCTCGTGGCGCTGGCTAAATACATAAGCGAACCACTCTCTAGCAATTCTTTTATTCTTACGAATTATCACACTAGGATCATAAGGCGTTGGAGAAGATTTGCAGTCACTATACCCGAAGCGACTCAGGATCTTTTCCACATAGTGGGACTGAAGCAATGTAATCCCACCATCGTCATCCTTCAGCAGCTTGATGTTTAAGATCACATCAGCTACTCCCAAGTCCTTCATCTCAAAACAACGAGATAGGAACTCCTTGACCTCCTTAATCACAGTAAGGTTGGTCCCGAATATCAATATGTCATCGACATAGAGACAAAGAATAACTCCCTCGCCCCCACCATGGAGATAGTATACACACTTGTCAGCTTCGTTTACAACAAAACCTTCAGCGGTTAAAGTTCTTTCAAACTTCTCATGCCACTGCTTAGGCGCTTGCTTAAGCCCATAGAAAGATTTCAGTAATTTACACACCTTTCCTTCTTGACCATCTACTACAAATTCATCAGGCTGCTCCATATAAATTTCCTCTTCAAGCTCTCCATTTAGGAAAGCAGTCTTAACATCCATTTGATGAACGAGAAGACCATGTGAGGCAGCCAAGGATTGTAGCACTCGAATGGTGGTCAATCTGGCAACAGGTGAGTATGTATCAAAGAAATCTTCACCTTCTTTCTAGGTATAACCCTTGGCCACAAGACGTGCCTTGTACTTTTCAATAGTACCATCGGGCCTAAGCTTTTTCTTGAACACCCACTTGCATCCTACAGGTTTGCACCCATAAGGACGATCAGTAACCTCCCAAGTTCCATTAGCTAAGATGGAATCCATCTCGCTACGGACAGCTTCCTTCCGAGTAGTCGGCATCCCGAGATGCATAGGCTTCTGAAATAGAAGTGGGAGTATCATCCACGAGGTACACAATGAAATCGTGACCAAAGGACTTTGCAGTCCTCTGTCTCTTGCTCGTTTTGGGAGTTTCACTATCACCCTCCACAGGATTATCAAAGTGTTCTATAGCCATGGTAGGTTCAGGAAATAATTCCTGAGTAGATGAAATGGGCATCTCCTGAATTGATGAGCTAGACGTTTCTTTCATAGGAAAGATGTCCTCAAAGAAAGTCGCATCATTCGACTCCATAATTGTACCAACATGCATGTCGGATACCTCAGATTTTACTATCAAAAATCTGTAGCCAATGCTATGAAATGAATATTCCAGAAGAACACAATCCATGGTTTTTGGTCCAAGCTTGCGCTTCTTGGGTATCGGCACATTTACTTTCGCCATACAGCCCCAAGTTCGTAGGTAAGAGAGTTTCAGTATTTTCCTTTCCCATTCCTCAAACGGGGTAATGGTTTTGTTCTTTGTGGGAACACGGTTTAGGACATGACATGCGGTCAATATCGCCCCCCCCACCATGCCTTGGATAGACCCGATGTATCTAACATGGCGTTAACCAAATCAGTTAGAGTACGGTTCTTTCTTTCGGCCACCCCATTTGACTGGGGTGAGTAGGGAGGCGTCCTCTCATGGATAATACCATGTTCTGCACAAAAAGAATCAAACTCGTTGGAAAAATACTCTCCACCACGATCAGACCTTAGCCGCTTGATCTTTCGATCAAGTTGGTTTTCTGCTTCAGCTTTAAAGATTTTGAAGTAATTAAGAGCTTCATCTTTAGATTTCAGGAGGTACACATAACAATATCGAGTAGAGTCATCAATTAAAGTCATGAAGTATCGTTTCCCTCCTTTTGTCAATTCACCATTCATTTCACAAAGATCCGAATGTATAAGCTCCAGTGGTGCCAAGTCTCTTGCCTCCGCAGTCTTTTGAGACTTACGTGGTTGCTTAGCTTGTACACATATTTGGCACTTGGATTTCTTGACAATAGCAAATTTCGGAATTATATTCATATTCGCTAGCCGCGTCATGCACCCAAAATTAATATGACAAAGTCGTGAATGCCATATATCGGACTCACTATCATTGCAAACATGATTAATAATTTGAGTACATAAGTCCGACAGAGATAAGCGGAACAAGCCTCCGCACACATAACCCTTTCCAACAAATTGTCCACACTTGGAAATTACAACTTTATTGGACTCAAAAACCAACTTAAAACCATCTCGACATAAAAGCGATCCGCTAACGAGATTCTTATTAATTGATGGAACGTGCTTGCACATTCTTCAATCTGGATGGTCTTTCTTGAAGTAAACTTCGGATCCACCGTACCAACACCACGAACGAAGCACGTGAGTCGTTTCACATCAGCACGGAGCAAGTCCTTGCGACTCGATAAGAAGAAAACATAGAGACATCGTAACATACATGTGTATTGGCTCCGGTGTCTATCCACCAATCGGGAGAATTACATACCGAAAGGACAATGAGGAGAAATACCGTACCCAACGTCCTTCATCTCGGTATCAACACCAATAACAACATTTGCGGACTTGCCGCTGTTCTCACGCCGATCATGGCGTTCGGGCAATCGAGAGCCCAATGTCCGGGAGCGCCACAAACATGGCAGCTCCCTTTCTTCTTATAAGGAGTCTTCCTCTTGAAGTTGGTTGAGTTGGAGGCTTTGTTCTTCACGTCAAACTTGCCTTTTTCATTGTTCTTATTCTTAGACTTGTGAGATTGGAAGTTCTTCTTCCGTACCACATTGGCACTAGAACCTCCCTCAAAACTACGAGCGCGTGTGTCCTTTGCTCTCGCCTTCTCTTCCACATGAAGCGAGCCAATGAGATCCGAAACGGAAAACTCTTGTCTCTTATGTTTCAGAGAAGTAGCAAAGTTCCTCCACGAGGGAGGAAGCTTGGCAATAATGCCGCCGGCCACAAATTTATCCGGTAAGGTACACTTAAACTGCTCGAGTTCTTTGGCAAGGGACTGAATCTCATGAGCCTGCTCAACCACGGAGCGCTCATCAGTCATCCTGTAGTCATAGTATTGCTCCATGACATACAATTCAGTGCCAGCGTCCGAGACCCCAAATTTGGCCTTGAGCGCATCCCACGCATCTTTACCATGGTCGAAAGCCATGTACGGGTCAACAATGTTGTCCCCAAGAATGCTGAACAAGGCCGCCTTAAACATGGCGTCGACCTTCTCAAACTTTTCCTGCTCCTCTCGCGAGAGAGGCCCCTCGGAGTCTAGCATCCGTGGCGCTAAAACAGCCTAGGTTTGTAAACCATAGAACTGCCTTTGTGCGCCACCTCTTGTAATGCATACCATCAAAGAGGGGAGGTCGAGTAGCGGCAGCAACGCTGCTTGAATTGATTTGCCTAAAATCAGGTTTTCGGATTGTTGGAAATATAAGCAAATATTCATATGAAATAATCCGTACAAGTAAATGATAAATCATGACTACGAAAATCACAAATAAACTAATCATGCAGACTAGGAAGGTAGATGAACAGATCACATCTAAACAAGATAAACTGATCGCATCTATGATGCGTGTAGTTGACACGTCCGTTGGGAACCCCAAGAGGAAGGTGTGATGCGCACAGCAGCAAGTTTCCCTCAGTTAGAAACCAAGGTTTAATCGAACCAGTAGGAGTCAAGAAGCACGTTGAAGGTTGATGGCGGCGGGATGTAGTGCGGCGCAACACCGGGGATTCCGGCGCCAACGTGGAACCTGCACAACACAACCAAAGTACTTTGCCCCAACAAAACAGTGAGGTTGTCAATCTCACCGGCTTGCTGTAACAAAGGATTAGATGTATAGTGTGGATGATGATTGTTTGCAGAAAACAGTAAAACAAGTATTGCAGTAGATTGTATTCGATGTAAAAGAATGGACCGGGGTCCACAGTTCACTAGAGGTGTCTCTCCCATAAGATAGCATGTTGGGTGAACAAATTACAGTCGGGCAATTGACAAATAGAGAGGGCATAACAATGCACATACATGACATGATGAATATTGTGAGATTTAATTGGGCATTACGACAAAGTACATAGACCGCTATCCAAAGCATGCATCTATGCCTAAAAAGTCCACCTTCGAGTTATCATCCGAACCCCTTCCGGTATTAAGTTGCAAAACAACGAGACAATTGCATTAAGTATGGTGCGTAATGTAATCAATAACTACATCCTCGGACATAGCATCAATGTTTTATCCCTAGTGGCAACAAGACATCCACAACCTTAGAACTTTCCGTCACCTGTCCCAGCATTTAATGGAGGCATGAACCCACTATCGAGCATAAATACTCCCTCTTGGAGTTAAGAGTAAAAACTTGGCCGAGCCTCTACTAATAACGGAGAGCATGCAAGATCATAAACAACACATAGGTAATAGATTGATAATCAACATAACATAGTATTCTCTATCCGTCGGATCCCGACAAACACAACATATAGAATTACAGATAGATGATCTTGATCATGTTAGGCAGCTCACAAGATCCGACAATGAAGCACATGAGGAGAAGACAACCATCTAGCTACTGCTATGGACCCATAGTCCAGGGGTGAACTACTCACTCATCACTCCGGAGGCGACCATGGCGGTGAAGAGTCCTCCGGGAGATGAATCCCCTCTCCGGCAGGGTGCCGGAGGTGATCTCCGTAATCCCCCGAGATGGGATTGGCGGCGGCGTCACGGTAAGGTTTTCCGTATCGTGGCTCTCGGCATCGGGGGTTTCGCGACGAAGGCTTTAAGTAGGCGGAAGGGCAACGCGGGGGCCACACGAGGGCCCCACACGCCGTGGCCGCGCGGCCAAGGGCCGGGCCGCGCCGCCCGTTGTGTCGGCGCCTCGTGGCCCCACTTCCTTTCCCCTCGGTCTTCCGGAAGCTTCGTGCAAAAATAGGACCCCGGGCGTTGATTTCGTCCAATTCCGAGAATATTTCCTTTGTAGGATTTCTGAAACCAAAAACAGCGAGAAAACGAAGTCGGCTCTTCGGCATCTCGTTAATAGGTTAGTGCCGGAAAATGCATAAATACGACATATAATGTGTATAAAACATGTAGATATCATCAATAATGTGGCATGGAACATAAGAAATTATCGATACGTCGGAGACGTATCAGCATCCCCAAGCTTAGTTCCTGCTCGTCCCGAGCGAGTAAACGATAACAAAGATTATTTCTCGGAGTGACATGCCATCATAACCTTGATCATACTATTGTAAACATATGTAATGAATGCAGCGATCAAAACAATGGTAATGACATGAGTAAACAACTGAATCATAAAGCAAAGACTTTTCATGAATAGTACTTAAAGACAAGCATCAATAAGTCTTGTATAAGTGTTAACTCATAAAGCAATAAATCAAAGTAAAGGTATTGAAGCAACACAAAGGAAGATTAAGTTTCAGCGGTTGCTTTCAACTTGTAACATGTATATCTCATGGATAATTGTCAACATAGAGTAATATAACAAGTGCAATATGCAAGTATGTAGGAATCAATGCACAGCTTCACACAAGTGTTTGCTTCTTGAGGTGGAGAGAGATAGGTGAACTGACTCAACATTAAAAGTAAAAGAAAGGTCCTTCAAAGAGGAAAGCATCGATTTCTATATTTGTGCTAGAGCTTTTATTTTGAAAACAAGAAATAATTTTGTCAACGGTAGTAATAAAGCACATGTATTATGTAAATTATATCTTACAAGTTGCAAGCCTCATGCATAGTATACTAATAGTGCCCGCACCTTGTCCTAATTAGCTTGGACTACCGGGATCATCGCAATACACATGTTTTAACCAAGTGTCACAAAGGGGTACTTCCATGCCGCCTGTACAAAGGTCTAAGGAGAAAGCTCGCATTTTGGATTTCTCGCTTTTGATTATTCTCAACTTAGACATCCATACCGGGACAACATGGACAACAGATAATGGACTCCTCTTTAATGCATAAGCATGTAGCAACAATTAGTGTTCTCATATGAGATTGAGGATATATGTCCAAAACTGAAACTTCCACCATGATTCATGGCTTTAGTTAGCGGCCCAATGTTCTTCTCTAACAATATGCATGCTCTAACCATTAAAGTGGTAGATCTCCCTTACTTCAGACAAGACGGACATGCATAGCAACTCACATGATATTCAACAAAGAGTAGTTGATGGCGTCCCCGTAAACATGGTTATCGCACAACAAGCAACTTAATAAGAGATAAAGTGCATAAGTACATATTCAATACCACAATAGTTTTTAAGCTATTTGTCCCATGAGCTATATATTGTAAAGGTAAAGAATGGAAATTTTAAAGGTAGCACTCAAGCAATTTACTTTGGAATGGCGGAGAAATACCATGTAGTAGGTAGGTTTGGTGGACACAAATGGCATAGTGGTTGGCTCAAGGATTTTGGATGCATGAGAAGTATTCCCTCTCGATACAAGGTTTAGGCTAGCAAGGTTATTTGAAACAAACACAAGGATGAACCAGTGCAGCAAAACTCACATAAAAGACATATTGTAAACATTATAAGACTCTACACCGTCTTCCTTGTTGTTCAAAACTCAATACTAGAAATTATCTAGACTTTAGAGAGACCAAATATGCAAACCAAATTTAGCAAGCTCTAGGTGTTTCTTCATTAATGGGTGCAAAGTATATGATGCAAGAGCTTAAACATGAGCATAACAATTGCCAAGTATCAAATTATTCAAGACATTTTAGAATTATTACATGTAGCATTTCCCGATTCCAACCATATAACAATTTAACGAAGAAGATTCAACCTTCGCCATGAATACTATGAGTAAAGCCTAAGGACATATTTGTCCATATGCAACAGCGGAGCGTGTCTCTCTCCCACACAATGAATGCTAGGATCCATTTTATTCAAACAAAACAAAAAATAAAAACAAACCGACGCTCCAAGTAAAGCACATAAGATGTGACGGAATAAAAATATATTTCAGGGGAGGAACCTGATAATGTTGTCGATGAAGAAGGGGATGCCTTGGGCATCCCCAAGCTTAGGCGCTTGAGTCTTCTTAAAATATGCAGGGGTGAACCACCGGGGCATCCCCAAGCTTAGAGCTTTCACTCTCCTTGATCATATTGCATCATTTCCCTCTCTTGATCCTTGAAAACTTCCTCCACACCAAACTCGAAACAACTCATTAGAGGGTTAGTGCATAATAAAAATTAACATGTTCAGAGGTGACACAATCATTCTTAATACTTCGGACATTGCATAAAGCTACTCGGACATTAATGGAACAAAGAAATTCATCCACCATAGCAAAAGAGGCAATGCGAAATAAAAGGCAGAATCTCTCAAAACAGTAACAGTCCGTAAAGATGGATTTTATTGAGGCACCAGACTTGCTCAAATGAAAATTCCCAAATTGAATGAAAGTTGCGTACATATCTCGAGGATCACGCACGTAAATTGGCATATTTTTCTGAGCTACCTACAGAGAGGCAGGTCGAAATTCGTGACAAAGAAAGAAATCTGCTATCGCGCAAGAATCCAAATCTAGTATGAACCTTACTATCAACGACTTTACTTGGCACAACAATGCACAAAACTAAGATAAGGAGAGGTTGCTACAGTAGTAAACAACTTCCAAGACTCAAATATAAAACAAAAATACTGTAGTAAAAACATGGGTTGTCTCCCATAAGCGCTTTTCTTTAACGCCTTTCAGCTAGGCGCAGAAAGTGTATGTCAAGTGTTATCGAGAGGTGAAGTATCAACATCATAACTTGTTCTAATAATAGAATCAAAAGGTAACTTCATTCTCTTTCTAGGGAAGTGTTCCATACCTTTCTTGAGAGGAAATTGATATTTAATATTACCTTCCTTCAAATCAATGGTAGCTCCAACGGTTCGAAGAAAAGGTCTTCCCAATATAATGGGACAAGATGCATTGCATTCAATATCCAAGACAACAAAATCAACGGGGACAAGGTTATTGTTAACGGTAATGCGAACATTATCAACTCTCCCCAAAGGTCTATTTATAGCATTATCAACAAGATTAACATCCAAATAACAGTTTTTCAATGGTGGCAAGTCAAGCATATTATAAATTTTCTTGGGCATAACGGAAATACTTGCACCAAGATCACATAAAGCATTACAATAAAAGTTATTGACCTTCGTCTTAATGATGGGCTCCCAACCATCCTCTAGCTTTCTAGGAATAGAAGTTTCAAGTTTTAGTTTCTCTTCTCTAGCTTTTATGAGAGCATTTGTAATATGTTTTGTGAAAGCCAAGTTTACAAGCACTAGCATTGGGACTCTTAGCAAGTTTTTGTAAGAACTTTATAACTTCAGAGATGTGGCAATCATCAAAATCCAAACCATTACAATCTAAAGCAATGGGATCATCATCCCCAATGTTGGATAAAATTTCAGCAAGCTTTATCACGAGTGCAATTTCAGCAGTTTTAGCAGTTTCAGGCAGTTTTGCGGGCTTTGCACTAGGAGTGGAAACATTGCCAACACCAATTATTTTACCATTAATAGTAGGAGGTGCAGCAACATGTGGAGCATTGGCATTGCTGGTGGTGGTGATAGTCCAAACTTTAGCTACATTATTCTCTTTAGCTAGTTTTTGATTTTCTTCTCTTTCCCACCTAGCATGCAATTCGGCCATCAATCTTATATTCTCATTAATTCTAACTTGGATGGCATTTTCTGTAGTAACAATTGTATTTTCAATATCCTTATTAGGCATAACTTTCGATTTCAAAAGATCAACATCAGAGGCAAGACTATCAACCTTAGAAGCGAGAATATCAATTTTATTGAGCTTTTCCTCAACAGCATTTGTTAAAAGCAGCTTTGTGTACTAATAAATTCTTTAAGCATAGCTTCAAGTCCAGGGGGTGTGTTCCTATTATTGTTGTAAGAATTCCCATAAGAATTAACATAACCGTTACCATTATTATAAGGATATGGCCTATAGTTATTACTAGAATTGTTCCGATAAGCATTGTTGTTGAAATTATTATTTTTAATGAAGTTTACATCAACATGTTCTTCTTGGGCAACCAATGAAGCTAACGGAACATTATTAGGATCAACATTAGTCCTATCATTCACAAGCATAGACATAATAGCATCAATCTTATCACTCAAGGAAGAGGTTTCTTCGACGTAATTTACCTTCTTACCTTGTGGAGCTCTTTCCATGTGCCATTCGGAGTAATTAATCATCATATTATCAAGGAGCTTTGTTGCTTCACCAAGAGTGATGGACATAAAGGTACCTCCAGCAGCTGAATCCAATAGGTTCCGCGAAGAAAAGTTCAGTCCTGCATAAAAGGTTCTGATGATCATCCAAGTAGTCAGTCCATGGGTTGGGCAATTTTTAACCAAAGATTTCATTCTTTCCCAAGCTTGAGCAACATGTTCATTATCTAATTGTTTAAAATTCATTATGCTACTTCTCAAATATATAATTTTAGCAGGGGGATAATATCTACCAATAAAAGCATCCTTGCATTTAGTCCATGAATCAATACTATTCTTAGGCGGAGATAGCAACCAATCTTTAGCTCTTCCTCTTAATGAGAAAGGAAACAATTTTAATTTTATAATATCACCATCTACATCTTTATACTTTTGCATTTCACACAATTCAACAAAGTTATTGAGATGGGCAGCAAGCATCATCGTAACTAACACTGTAAAATTGCTCTCGCATAACAAGATTCAAGAAAGCAGTGTTTAATTTCAAAAATTCTGCTGTAGTAGCAGGTGGAGCAATAGGTGTGCATAAGAAATCATTATTATTTGTGGTTGTGAAGTCACACAACTTAGTATTTTCAGGAGTGGCCATTTTAGCAGTAGTAAATAAAGCAAACTAGATAAAATAAATGCAAGTAACTAATTTTTTTGTGTTTCTGATATAGAGTGAAAGACAGTAAAACTAGCAACTAATTTTTTTGTGTTTTGATATAAGTGCAGCAAACAAAGTAGTAAATAAAATAAAGCAAGACAAAAACAAAGTAAAGAGATTGGACTGTGGAGACTCCCCTTGCAGCGTGTCTTGATCTCCCCGGCAACGGCGCCAGAAATTTGCTTGATGCGTGTAGTTGACACGTCCGTTGGGAACCCCAAGAGGAAGGTGTGATGCGTGATACGTCTCCGACGTATCGATAATTTCTTATGTTCTATGCCATATTATTGATGATACCTACATGTTTTATGCACACTTTATGTCATATTCGTGCATTTTCTCGGAACTAACCTATTAACAAGATGCCGAAGTGCCGCTCCTCGTTTTCTCGCTGTTTTTGGTTTCGTAAATCCTAGTAACGAAATATTCTCGGAATTGGACGAAACGAAGACCCAGTGTTCCTATTTTCACCGGAAGCATCCGTAACACCCGGGAAGGACCGGAGGGGGGCACTCGGGCCCCGCGACCATAGGCCGGCGCGGCCCGTGCCCCGGCCGCGCCGCCATATGGTGTGGCCACCCCTTCGACCCTCCTACGCCGCCTCTTCGCCTATATAAAGCCTCCGTCGCGAAAACCCTGAGGCGAAAAACCACGATACGGAAAACCTTCCAGAGCCGCCGCCATCGCGAAGCCAAGATCTGGGGGACAGGAGTCTCCGTTCCGGCACCCCGCCGGAGCGGGGAAGTGCTCCCGGAAGGCTTCTCCATCGACACCGCTGCCATCTCCACCACCATCTTCATCACCGCCGCCGCTCCCATGAGGAGGGAGTAGTTCTCCATCGAGGCTCGGGGCTGTACCGGTAGCTATGTGGTTCATCTCTCTCCTATGTACTTCAATACAATAATCTCATGAGCTGCCTTACATGATTGAGATTCATATGATGATGCTTGTAATCTAGATGTCACTATGCTAGTCAAGTGAGTTTTACTTATGTGATCTCCGGAGACTCCTTGTCCCACGAGTGTAAAGGTGACAAGTGTGTGCACCGTGTGGGTCTCTTAGGCTATATTTCACGAATACTTATTCACTCGTTGAATGGCATAGTGAGGTGCTTATTTATATCTCTTTATGATTGCAATGTGTTTGTATCACAATTTATCTATGTGCTACTCTAGCAATGTTATTAAAGTAGTTTTATTCCTCCCGCACGTGTGCAAAGGTGACAGTGTGTGCACCGTGTTAGTACTTGGTTTATGCTATGATCATGATCTCTTGTAGATTGCGAAGTTAACTATTGCTATGATAATATTGATGTGATCTATTCCTCCTACATATGCATGAAGGTGACAAGTGTGCATGCTATGTTAGTACTTGGTTTAGTCTTTTGATCTATCTTACACTAAAGGTTACTAAAATATGAGCATTATTGTGGAGCTTGTTAACTCCTGGCATTGAGGGTTCGTGTAATCCTACGCAATGTGTTCATCATCCAACAAGAGTGTAGAGTATGCATTTATCTCGTTCGTTATGTGATCAATGTTGAGAGTGTCCACTAGTGAAAGTCTAATCCCTAGGCCTTGTTCCTAAATATCGCTATCGCTGTTTGTTTACTCGTTTTATCAGCGTTACTACTGCTGCGTTACTACCGCTGCGTTACTACGCTTGTTTATCGTCCTGGGCAAAGCACTTTTCTGGTGCCGTTGCTACTACTTATTCATACCACCTGTATTTCACTATCTTTTCGCCGAACTAGTGCACCTATTAGGTGTGTTGGGGACACAAGAGACTTCTTGCTTTGTGGTTGCAGGGTTGCATGAGAGGGATATCTTTGACATCTTCCTCCCTGAGTTCGATAAACCTTGGGTGATCCACTTAAGGGAAACTTGCTGCTGTTCTACAAACCTCTGCTCTTGGAGGCCCAACACTGTCTACAAGAATAGAAGCTCCCGTAGACATCAAGCACTTTTCTGGCGCCGTTGCCGGGGAGGAAAGGTAAAAGGCTCTCATACACCGGTCCCAGGTATAAGTACTTTTTTGTTACCGTTGTGTGTGCTCAAAGCTATTTCCTTTAGATCCTGCAATTGCATCTTTTTGTTTCTTGTTTACACTAGTTTGGCATAATGGACAACAATGAGCTTCTTATTCTATTTCCTGATTTAAAACATGGATTGTTTGATGCGAAAATTAAAAAACCTATGGAATCTTATTTGCATGCTGGTAGTAATATTAGTATGAACGCTTTGAACACCATTGTTGATAATAATATAGAAAGTTCTAAGCTTGGGGAAGCTGGTTTTCATGATCTTTTTAGTCCCCCAAGCATTGAGGAGAAAATTTTCTTTGATGATACTTTGCCTCCTATTTATGATGATTATAATGATAGTGGTCTTTTGGTACAACCTACTATGGAGAGTAAATTTTATTGTGATTATACTATGCCTCCTACACTTGATGAGAATAATAATGATAGCTACTTTGTTGAATTTGCTCCCGCTATTACTAATAAAATTGATTATGCCTATGTGGAGAGTAATAATTTTATGCATGAGACTCATGATAAGAATGCTTTATGTGATAGTTATATTGTTAAGTTTGCTCATGATACTACTGAAAGTTATTATGAGAGAGGAAAATATGGTTGTAGAAATCTTCATGTTACTAAAACACCTCTCTATGTGCTGAAATTTTTGAAGCTACACTTGTTTTATCTTCCTATGCTTGTTACTTTGCTCTTCATGAACTTGTTTATTTACAAGATTCCTATGCATAGGAAGCATGTTAGACTTAAATGTGTTTTGAATTTGCCTTTTGATGCTCTCTTTTGCTTCAAATACTATTTCTTGCGAGTGCATCATTAAAACTCGCTGAGCCCATCTTAACGGCTATAAAGAAAGAACTTCTTGGGAGATAACCCATGTGTTATTTTGCTACAGTACTTTGTTTTATATTTGTGTCTTGGAAGTTGTTTACTACTGTAGCAACCTCTCCTTATCTTAGTTTTGAGTTTTGTTGTGCCAAGTAAAGTCTTTGATAGTAAAGTAAGTACTAGATTTGGATTACTGCGCAGTTCCAGATTTCTTTGCTGTCACGAATCTGGGTCTACCTCCCTGTAGGAAGCTCAGAAAATTAAGCCAATTTACATGCATGATCCTCAGATATGTACGCAACTTTCATTCAATTTGAGCATTTTCATTTGAGCAAGTCTTGTGGCCTAATAAAATCCATCTTTACGGACTGTTCTGTTTTGACAGATTCTCCCTTTTATTTTGCATTGCCTCTTTTGCTATGTTGGATGAATTTCTTTGATCCATTAATGTCCAGTAGCTTTATGCAATGTCCAGAAGTGTTAAGAATGATTGTGTCACCTCTGAACATGTTAATTTTTATTGTGCACTAACCCTCTAATGAGTTGTTTCGAGTTTGGTGTGGAGGAAGTTTTCAAGGGTCAAGAGAGGAGGATGATATACTATGATCAAGAAGAGTGAAAGCTCTAAGCTTGGGGATGCCCCGGTGGTTCACCCCTGCATATTTTAAGAAGACTCAAGCGTCTAAGCTTGGGGATGCCCAAGGCATCGCCTTCTTCATCGACAACATTATCAGGTTCCTCCCCGAAACTATATTTTTATTCCGTCACATCTTATGTACTTTGCTTGGAGCGTCGGTTTGTTTTTGTTTTTGTTTTGTTTGAATAAAATGGATCCTAGCATTCACTTTATGGGAGAGAGACACGCTCCGCTGTAGCATATGGACAAATATGTCCTTAGGCTCTACTCATAGTATTCATGGCGAAGTTTCTTCTTCGTTAAATTGTTATATGGTTGGAATTGGAAAATGCTACATGTAGTAACTCTAAAATGTCTTGGATAATTTGATACTTGGCAATTGTTTTGCTCATGTTTAAGCTCTTGCATCATATACTTTGCACCCATTAATGAAGAAATACTTAGAGCTTGCTAATTTGGTTTGCATATTTGGTTTCTATAGAGTCTAGATAACATCTAGTATTGAGTTTTGAACAACAAGGAAGACGGTATGGAGTCTTATAATGTTTACAATATGTCTTTTATGTGAGTTTTGCTGTACCGTTCATCCTTGTGTTTGTTTCAAATAACCTTGCTAGCCTAAACCTTGTATCGAGAGGGAATACTTCTCATGCATCCAAAATCCTTGAGCCAACCACTATGCCATTTGTGTCCACCATACCTATCTACTACATGGTATTTATCCGCCATTCCAAAGTAAATTGCTTGAGTGCTACCTTTAAAATTCCATCATTCACCTTTGCAATATATAGCTCATGGGACAAATAGCTTAAAAACTATTGTGGTATTGAATATGTACTTATGCACTTTATCTCTTATTAAGTTGCTTGTTGTGCGATAACCATGCTTCGGGGACGCCATCAACTATTCTTTGTTGAATATCATGTGAGTTGCTATGCATGTCCGTCTTGTCCGAAGCAAGAGAGATCTACCACCTTCATGGTTGGAGCATGCATATTGTTAGAGAAGAACTTTGGGCCGCTAACTAAAGCCATGATTCATGGTGGAAGTTTCAGTTTGGACATATATCCTCAATCTCATATGAGAATAATAATTGTTGCCACATGCTTATGCATTAAAGAGGAGTCCATTATCTCGTTGTCCATGTTGTCCCTGTATGGATGTCTAAGTTGAGAATAATCAAAAGCGAGAAATCCAAAATGCGAGCTTTCTCCTTAGACCTTTGTACGAGCGGCATGGAGGTACCCCATTGTGACACTTGGTCAAAACATGTGCATTGCAAAGATCCGGTAGTCCAAGTTAATTAGGACAAGGTGCGGGCACTATTAGTATACTATGCATGAGACTTGCAACTTGTAAGATATAATGTACATAACTCATATGCTTTATTACTACCGTTGACAAAATTGTTTCATGTTTTCAAAATAAAAGCTCTAGCACAAATATAGCAATCGATGCTTTTCCTCTTTGAAGGACCTTTCTTTTACTTTTTATGTTGAGTCAGTTCACCTATTTCTCTCCACCTCAAGAAGCAAACACTTGTGTGAACTGTGCATTGATTCCTACATACTTGCATATTGCACTTGTTATATTACTCTATGTTGACAATTATCCATGAGATATACATGTTATAAGTTGAAAGCAACCGCTGAAACTTAATCTTCCTTTGTGTTGCTTCAATGCCTTTACTTTGATTTATTGCTTTATGAGTTAACTCTTATGCAAGACTTATTAATACTTGTCTTGAAGTACTATTCATGAAAAGTCTTTGCTTTATGATTCACTTGTTTACTCATGTCATTACCATTGTTTTGATCGCTGCATCCACTACATATGTTTACAAATAGTATGATCAAGGTTATGATGGCATATCACTTCAGAAATTATCTTTGTTATCGTTTTACCTGCTCGGGACGAGCAGTAACTAAGCTTGGGGATGCTTGATACGTCTCCGACGTATCGATAATTTCTTATGTTCTATGCCATATTATTGATGATACCTACATGTTTTATGCACACTTCATGTCATATTCGTGCATTTTCTCGGAACTAACCTATTAACAAGATGCCGAAGTGCCGGTTCTCGTTTTCTCGCTGTTTTTGGTTTCGTAAATCCTAGTAACGAAATATTCTCGGAATTGGACGAAACGAAGACCCGGGTTCCTATTTTCACCGGAAGCATCCGGAACACCCGGGAAGGACCGGAGGGGGGCACTCGGGCCCCCGGACCATAGGCCGGCGCGGCCCGGGCCCCGGCCGCGCCGCCATATGGTGTGGCCACCCCTTCGACCCTCCTGCGCCGCCTCTTCGCCTATATAAAGCCTCCGTCGCAAAAACCCTGAGGCGAAAAACCACGATACGGAAAACCTTCCGCAGCCGCCGCCATCGCGAAGCCAAGATCCGGGGGACAAGAGTCTCTGTTCCGGCACCCCGCCGGAGCGGGGAAGTGCCCCCGGAAGGCTTCTCCATCGACACCGCTGCCATCTCCACCACCATCTTCATCACCGCCGTTGCTCCCATGAGGAGGGAGTAGTTCTCCATCGAGGCTCGGGGCTGTACCGGTAGCTATGTGGTTCATCTCTCTCCTATGTACTTCAATACAATAATCTCATGAGCTGCCTTACATGATTGAGATTCATATGATGATGCTTGTAATCTAGATGTCACTATGCTAGTCAAGTGAGTTTTACTTATGTGATCTCCGGAGACTCCTTGTCCCACGAGTGTAAAGGTGACGAGTGTGTGCACCGTGTGGGTCTCTTAGGCTATATTTCACAGAATACTTATTCACTTGTTGAATGGCATAGTGAGGTGCTTATTTATATCTCTTTATGATTGCAATGTGTTTGTATCACAATTTATCTATGTGCTACTCTAGCAATGTTATTAAAGTAGTTTTATTCCTCCCGCACGTGTGCAAAGGTGACAGATGTGTGCACCGTGTTAGTACTTGGTTTATGCTATGATCATGATCTCTTGTAGATTGCGAAGTTAACTATTGCTATGATAATATTGATGTGATCTATTCCTCCTACATATGCATGAAGGTGACGAGTGTGCATGCTATGTTAGTACTTGGTTTAGTCTTTTGATCTATCTTACACTAAAGGTTACTAAAATATGAGCATTATTGTGGAGCTTGTTAACTCCGGCATTGAGGGTTCGTGTAATCCTACGCAATGTGTTCATCATCCAACAAGAGTGTAGAGTATGCATTTATCTCGTTTCGTTATGTGATCAATGTTGAGAGTGTCCACTAGTGAAAGTCTAATCCCTAGGCCTTGTTCCTAAATATCGCTATCGCTGCTTGTTTACTGTTTTACTGCGTTACTACTGCTGCGTTACTACCGCTTGTTTACTGTCCTGGGCAAAGCACTTTTCTGGTGCCGTTGCTACTACTTATTCATACCACCTGTATTTCACTATCTCTTCGCCGAACTAGTGCACCTATTAGGTGTGTTGGGGACACAAGAGACTTCTTGCTTTGTGGTTGCGGGGTTGCATGAGAGGGATATCTTTGACCTCTTCCTCCCTGAGTTCGATAAACCTTGGGTGATCCACTTAAGGGAAACTTGCTGCTGTTCTACAAACCTCTGCTCTTGGAGGCCCAACACTGTCTACAAGAATAGAAGCTCCCGTAGACATCAATGCGCACAGCAGCAAGTTTCCCTCAGTAAGAAACCAAGGTTTAATCGAACCAGTAGGAGTCAAGAAGCACGTTGAAGGTTGATGGCGGCGGGATGTAGTGCGGCGCAACACCAGGGATTCCGGCGCCAACGTGGAACCTGCACAACACAACCAAAGTACTTTGCCCCAACGAAACAATGGAGGTTGTCAATCTCACCGGCTTGCTGTAACAAAGGATTAGATGTATAGTGTGGATGATGATTGTTTGCGTGAAAACAGTAAAACAAGTATTGCGAGTAGATTGTATTCGATGTAAAAGAATGGACCGGGGTCCACAGTTCACTAGAGGTGTCTCTCCCATAAGATAGCATGTTGGGTGAACAAATTACGGTCGGGCAATTGACAAATAGAGAGGGCATAACAATGCACATACATGACATGATGAATATTGTGAGATTTAATTGGGCATTACGACAAAGTACATAGACCGCTATCCAGACATGCATCTATGCCTAAAAAGTCCACCTTCGAGGTTATCATCCGAACCCCTTCCAGTATTAAGTTGCAAAACAACGGACAATTGCATTAAGTATGGTGCGTAATGTAATCAATAACTACATCCTCGGACATAGCATCAATGTTTTATCCCTAGTGGCAACAAGCACATCCACAACCTTAGAACTTTCTGTCACTGTCCCAGATTTAATGGAGGCATGAACCCACTATCGAGCATAAATACTCCCTCTTGGAGTTAAGAGTAAAAACTTGGCCAGAGCCTCTACTAATAACGGAGAGCATGCAAGATCATAACAACCCATAGGTAATAGATTGATAATCAACATAACATAGTATTCTCTATCCGTCGGATCCCGACAAACACAACATATAGAATTACAGATAGATGATCTTGATCATGTTAGGCAGCTCACAAGATCCGACAATGAAGCACATGAGGACAAGACAACCATCTAGCTACTCGCTATGGACCCATAGTCCGGGGGTGAACTACTCACTCATCACTCCGGAGGCGACCATGGCGGTGAAGAGTCCTCCGGGAGATGAATCCCCTCTCCGGCAGGGTGCCGGAGGTGATCTCCAGAATCCCCCGAGATGGGATTGGCGGCGGCGGCGTCACAGTAAGGTTTTCCGTATCGTGGCTCTCGGGGGCGGGGGTTTCGCGACGAAGGCTTTAAGTAGGCGGAAGGGCAACGCGGGGGGCCACACGAGGGCCCCACACGCCAAGGCCGCGCGGCCAAGGGCCAGGCCGCGCCGCCCTGTTGTGTCGGCGCCTCGTGGCCCCACTTCCTTTCCCCCTCGGTCTTCTGGAAGCTTCGTGCAAAAATAGGACCCTGGGCGTTGATTTCGTCCAATTCCGAGAATTGGATTTCTGAAACCAAAAACAGCAGAAAACAGCAACCGGCTCTTCGGCATCTCGTTAATAGGTTAGTGCCGGAAAATGCATAAATACGACATATAATGTGTATAAAACATGTAGATATCATCAATAATGTGGCATGGAACATAAGAAATTATCGATACGTCGGAGACGTATCAATCTACCACACAAACTAGAAGAAGAAACTCTAACAGAAACTGAAAGAGAGACGACAAGATCACATACTTTGCAGCAGCGTCGTTGTCGCCCATGTTGAGGTTGCCGAAGAAGTCGCTGAGGTCCGGGAAGAAGTTGTCGGTGTGGAGGAACTCGTCGTCCGATGACGACGTCGTGATGCCAGTAGTCGCGCCGGAGCGCTACCCAAAAACCTGATTGCCCCTCACCCGTACAGGTTCACGAGAGGCAGGGTTCCGGAGGCCTACTGTCCCGGCAGTCGGTGCACGCCAACGGACGGGATGAGGAAGACGAAGGCGGCGGCGCAATGAACTGGAAACAAGTAGTCGCGTATGCGTCTAGTGCAGGCGGCTAGGGTTGCGCAGGGTCTTATATAGTGCGGTTCGGGAAGGTCGTGGGGCGCAGCCCACGTCCGAGTCGGCACAGCCACGATCCAGAAAAACCGGAAGGCAAAACGGCTGAGTAACGCGTCCGTTAATGACTCAGAATTGATTACACAATTAATTTCTCAAACAGCAAAAAGATAAGCTCGGCTCGGCGAGATTCCCGCGGCGCGTCGTGTCGTGTCGAGGCGAGGCGTGGCGTGGCGAGGCGAGGCGGGCGGCGGAGGAGGAAGAGTGCGCGAGGGCTCTCTCTCTTCTCACTCACTTACTAGGACTAGAACAGCCCACCTTATATACCACTCCAACTCCCTCCCAACTAGCAATGTGGGACTAAACTTCAGCCCCCACTAGTGCTGCCACTGATTATTGAAATGGGCCATATGAGTTTCAGAATTTGATAATGGGCCATGGGCCACAGGCCAAATGCCACAAATTCCAGCAGTAACACCCCGACCATCCCCTCGGCTGGGTCTGACTCTAGAATCTCTAGATTAGCCCCACAGAACAACATATGTATTTTTTGCGCACTTTGTGCTCATTCGTGCACACCCTAACCATGCCCCCCCCTCCCGGCCGGGCCTGTTAGGTTGTTAACCCTGGCAACTCTCTAGGATCTCTAGACTGGCTCCACAGAGTAACACATGTCTTTTTTGCGCACTTTGACCTCATTCATGCGCATCCGCGATCAACTTCCTGGTCGGCCACCCATCTTTAAATCGCTCCGGACCAACCACAGCTAACCTCGGAGTTATCTACGAATGAGCTTCCGGAAAAAAGTTACAACTTGTTGGTATGAGTATCATATCAATTCTATTGAGCCATGGGCCAGGATGTCACATAGGTACTACATCACACTTGCAGGTTGCAACCATGCCTTAATGTACTTTATGTTGAACTATCGTTTCTCCAAGTTGCGAGCTATTCATTGTCTTTCTTTTGGTGTACAAACTAAGATATTATATTGCTATATATGTTTCGACAAATGTTTGTTTCAAATCATATCCGCTCCATATCCATCTCTGGTGCCGCTTTGTACTTGTTTTCGCGGTTTCAATATCGTTTTTTTCTATTCCGTTTTCAATTTCAGTGAGACAGGCGGAAACAAAAAAGATGAAGCATGTTCCCGTCCTTCTCCGTTCCGTTCTCAACCCTAAGTTTGATTATATATGCAACTACTCTTTGTAGTGACTAGTATATCACAGCCACAACACAACAAACCCTAAAGCCTCCATATAATTTTCTTCTTGTATACTCACAGTTATTTGGCACGAGAATGCGTGAC
Organism: Lolium rigidum; assembly: GCF_022539505.1. Taxonomy (NCBI): domain Eukaryota; kingdom Viridiplantae; phylum Streptophyta; class Magnoliopsida; order Poales; family Poaceae; genus Lolium; species Lolium rigidum. The sequence continues at coordinate 61,666,125 of NC_061508.1, forward strand.
ACAGTTTATTTATAACTAGTGTGACAGTCAGTATGAGCGGAATACGGCGTAGAATACAACCATGATGCTGATCAGACATCCCATGTCTAGTTGACATACATTTTATATACATAGGTTGCATGTACTTGACCCCGAAGCACGAGCTAACAACCAAATGATCAGAGCTCCTCTGACTTGCCGAGAGCACCCTCTCCTCGTTGACAATATAATCACACTTATCATGCTTCTAATCCTAGCTTCAACTTAATGATGGTACTCTACTTAGTGGCTCATGCCCTTTGAAAAATCCATTACTACTCTACTTATACTTGACTTAAAAGCGTTTAGTTTCACGGATTATGCGGGATATCATGTCAGACATTGTCGCCAGATCGGAATCATTTGCGTGCGCGCGGATGGTAAGTACCTAGTGGGGGACGAAAGAAAACCGAGCCTGACACCAATTCTCCGTTCGTGTTCCAGTGCGCGCGCCGTGGAAAATCACCCGTATCCTGATCCGAATCATCTCATTCCTTTCTTCACCGTATAATACACTCGATCCTTGTTGCAAGTTGCGGCGGCTCGCAGTTCCCGAGCACTTGTACTGCTGATCGATCGCTTGATTGTCATCTCTCACGGCTGCGGGTTCAGTTGACCTGAACTGAACCTGACCATGTTTTCGTTTGGTAGAAGAGCTGCCGGTAGGAGGTTGTCAACGGTGAACTTGTTTCGAACGCACATGCCGCGATGCCATGAGTGTATATGTGCTTTGGTATGTCAATGGTTTAGCTGGAGCCCCGAGATCTGTGCAGTCAAAATCTGTATTTTCTGAATTTACTTGATTGGAGGTCGCAAAGAATTTCACAGCTTGATGATTTTCTGAACGACTTGGGTGCAGACTACAGATTTCAGAAAGTCATGAAAGTTTCTCAACGTTGGCAGCACTCACACACCATATACATCTACTGCATTGCCCAATCTCAAGTCGTATTTCGACCGCACACATGAAAAAATATGTTCAGTATTACCTGGACGATAATATTGGTTTGAGTTTATTCTCTTGATGTAAGAATTTGGATTTAATTCATTTTTAAGATTTTGTTGACAAAGTAGAATGGCTACCTTGTGTCCCTGAGGAAAAGGAAGAATGGCATTGTGTCCTTAGACAAAATATTTTGTATTCGTACCGAAAGGGGTAGATATACTACCATTTAAGCTCGTAAATATAACTTAATCCATACAAATTAAATACAACATACGGTCCCAACTTCATATTTATAAGATTTATGTTACTAATTTTCAGTATAGCTTATTTCCGTACAAGAAGATCCATGCATGCTAATCACCAAATGAATAATGTAAACAATTATGTTCATTGTAGCAAGAGTTGACAAATTTCTTTTGTTATAAGCACCCAATCAAATCACCGCGTAGCTTGTCCACGGAGTAGTGTGCATGTATTCTTCTCGTTCAAGCAATGAGGCAATTCTAGTACTCTGTATTGTTAAACATATGCGATAGAAGGGAGTACTCTGTATTATTAAAACGGTTTTGCTATGTCTCAGTCAACTGAGATTTTTTTAAGTCTAAGTTAATTACAAAAAAGTGCTTGAGTTGCACTTTTCTGTTAAAAAAGTGCAATTGCACTTTTCTACCAGAAAATGTGCAACTGAACCGAGTTGCACTTTTTTTTAAACTGCAGTTGCACTTTTCTGAGTTGACTGAGACTTAAGAAAATCTCAGTCAACTTAGACATAGACACACCCTTATTAAAATGAGATGTAGGGAGTACTGATCTGTATTATTAAACAAATGTGATAGAAGCATTATTGGCAGTTTATTTATAGAAGATAACATCAAGTCCTCGGCAGATAACCTGTACAATGGCAATTGTCAATTGACATGTACATGAAAATAATTTTGTTTCTAAGATCGATGTACTTACTTCGATTCAAATTAATTGACTCAACTTTCTATGTATCTAGACACATTTGTTAACTAGATACATCTATATCTAAACAAAGTTGAGTTAATTAATATAAATCCAAGGGAGTATAAAAAAAAGGGTATGGAACAATTCTCGCAGGTCGCAGCTGCGCTGGAAAGGATTGGTTGTTGCTTAAGACAACTGTTGAGTAATTATTAGGACATAAGATAATAATTAAAAACCAAGCAAGCGATATAGCTTATTTTATTCTTGTTCTATTGTAAAGAAATGTTATATCAGTTAACCATGTCAACCATGATATGGACTATCAAAGTGCTCGAGGCAATCCATTTGGTCGTGCCTAAATGCATCTTTGAATAATAGGATTACCTCAGCAAGGAAAAGTAGGAGGAAAGAAACAAAACAATAGATGGGAAGAAACGTGTAGAGGACAAGAGGAACTGCTGATTTGGCATGAGCAGTGATGACACAATCTTCAGTGTTTCGTCCCTATCTCCTTAACTTACAAGAAGTTCCTGCTTGTAAGGATATCCTTGATTAATTAGTTCCCAAGAAATGAGTGGGTTGATCATATTGGCGAACTAACATAGTGCACTTGAAAATTTTTTTTTGAACAGGGAAAGGTCCCGAAGGGCCTAGGGCTTCATATTATCAGCGGTGAGGTACAAATTACAGATAAGGCCTGAAAGAACTGGAAAATTACAAACTGGCCCATACAAATTGCACTGAGGACCTTGAAAGAAAACGCAAACGCGATCAGGTCCAGCTCCTCCTTCACCGCGACGAATCTCACCGGAGTCAACCTCTGCGCCGTCGGGGACGAAACCACTTGGGACGCAGAGGTGGGAGCCAACTCCGCCGAGATTGGAGAGCCTCCGAGCTGGCAGAAGCGCCTTGCGGAGGTTGATGCTGCCATGAGGGCGGCCTGTCGCCGCCGCACGAGGATGGAGGGGCCGCCCTTCGGCCAGGAAATCCGGCGACAGAGGCGCCGTGGTACTCCTCCGGTGGAGGGGCTGCCTTTCAGCCATAGAGTAC